>NW_008672241.1:22761-38662 GCF_000695815.1 Acanthisitta chloris | reverse complement strand
AACCGGGAACAGCGCCGAACCGGGACACAACGGGCACCGAACCGGCACCGGGAACAGCGCCGAACCGGGAACAGCGCCGAACCGGGACAGATCGGGCATCGAACCGGCACCGGGAACAGTGCCGAACCGGGAACAGCACCGAACTGAACCGGGAACAGCGCCGAACCGGGACAGATCGGGCATCGAACCGGCACCAGGAACAGCGCCGAACTGGGAACAGCGCCGAACTGGCACCGGGACAGCGCCGAACCGGGACAGAACAGGCACCGAACTGGCACTAGTCCGCCCAGGGCGGGTTGTACACCTGTTTCTTTTTCACTGAACCATAGAACCAACTGGGTTGGAAAAGACCTCCAGTATCATCAAGTCCAACCCTACCGTGGTTACTAGCCCATGGCACTAAGTGCCACATCCAGTCTCAGCTTGAAAACCTCCAGGGATGGTGAATCCACCACCTCCCTGGGCAGCACATTCCAATGCCTGAGCACTCTCTCTGGAAAAAGTTTCTTCCTAATATCCAACCTAAACCTCCCCTGGCAGAGCTTGAGTCTGTGCCTGGATCAGCAGCACAGTCAGGGGTTGTCCCGCGGCTCGGCCCTGCCTGGCATGGGGGTGATCCCTGTCCAGTGCTCTCTGCCTTTCCTGTCTCACCCACGGGGCCAAAATGGCCTTTCCAACTCGGAGCTCCTGTGGTGCTTTCGCTGGTGCCAGCAGAGGACACAGTGCTGGTTACATCTGTCACCTATGCCTGAGTGTTGATGGGAGTGACTTACCCTGACACCAGCTCCAGCCCCTGGGATACTGACATCCCACCCCCAACGATTCCTCCAAACACCCACAGTGCAGGGGTGGAAAGGAAAAAGTGAGACAAGGGATGGGATCAGCTGCCTCCGCTTCCGCAGATGAGGGAAAGGGGAAGAGAAGACCCTGCTTGGGATTCATAGGTGGAGCTGACCAATATGTGTAGCTGAGGCTTTGGGAAGATGGCAAAGGCAAAAGCTGCTTCTTCCCAGAGGTCTGGGAAGCCTTGTTATGCATCAGCATCAAGTACCCAGGCCCAGAATTAGGCTCAGACCAGACCTCCATTAAGGGGATGACCAGCCTGTGGTGGTGAAGTGACCCCCACAGCCATCCCTTCCCTGGAGCCCCACAGGGCTGCTGCCCCTTCCCCCAGGCCAGCCTGGCAAGGTGGCACTTGGCACTGGGGCAGGGCAGGGTGGTTCAGGCACAGCCCTGGCTGGGACAGGATGTTCAGGAACATGGGACACTGCTGGCACATCGGCCAGGTCACCTTTCCCTGGGATTGCTCCTTCCATGGGCCTGGTGCTGTGCTCCCAGCTCCCCTCTCCAGCCCTTCTTCATCTGCAGGGAAGGGCTGGCAGGGATCTCTGCTCCCAGCTCCCCTCTCCAGCCCTTCTTCATCTGCAGGGAAGGGCTGGCAGGGATCTCCATTCCCAGCCGCCAAAGAAATCCTATTCCATGCCCTTCTCACCCTCCTGCTTCCTCAGCAGATCTTTAAATACATTGAAAAACAAGAAACAAAGCAAGAAGAATCAGTGTGAAGTACCAAAAAACCTTTATTTTTTTCCCCCAAACCATAACATTTGACATTATATTGATTTCCTCATATATTTGTTATTTCTCTACGTTAGGAACCAGATACAGAAAATACAAACACGACCTGTTGAATCAAAGACGGCACAGCATTCCGTTAGAAAAAGAAACAAACTAGAGGAGCAAGATAAAAATGGTGAAAAATAGTCATTCCCTCCAGCCCAAACTTTCCAAGAATCATCATCAAAATAGAGCAGTGGAAGTAGCTTCTCTCTCTCTCTCTCTCTAAACGCACTTCTGCTTTTTAAGAAAAAAGTTAGATTTATCTTTAGATCTCAAAGTAAAAAAATGTTAAACTATCTTTCAAGCAATTTTGGAAGTTTGCATAGACCCATTCCCTTTCCAAAAATATCAGCCATCTCTCTATAGAATCTGATACAAACCGAGTGCGCCTCAGCCGAAGATCACCGAGCTCAATTCGCTTTCACGAAAATAAAACACCATCTCCCCTTTCCCCTCCCTCCCCCCACAAAAATATGGGCTCTACCGTTAATTCCTTGTGTTTGAGGTGAGTTCCGAGGCTCAGCCGCACCCCTCGCTCCGAAATCCATCCCAAATCCTTTTCTTTTCCCGGGTCTCCGCTGCCTCCCGTGGGGCAGGGCGATGTGGAGGGCAGCGGGCTCGGATGGGGGGGGCTGACGGACACAGCTCTCAGGAGGGAAGCGAGGGGGAACTTCGCACTCATCAATCCCCACCCCGAGCAGGAAGTGGCTTTTCAAGGACAAACACCTGCGACCAGGCAGTGTTTGTAGGAGCTTGTCCCTGGGGACTGGCCTTGTCCACAGGGCTCAGTCCCCAGGGCAAGAACTCAGCTAGAGACCAGGTGGGGTGGCAGGGATGGGGCAGGAGGGGCAGGGGGGGCTGCAGCCCCCGGGTAAGGCAGTGAGGAGGGGATTGGGGCCCCTCACCAGGAGGGGCTTTAACTGAGGTGCTCTAGCGTACCTGGAGTGAGGTTTTCCCAGAGGTTCCCGGCGGCAGGTGCAGATTCCAGCTGCACTGCCACCAGTTTAAAACGAAACAGCAACGACAAAATAAATAAAAAGTCAACCCCTCCTATTAAGATGAGAATGAAATAGGTATTTCTTCAGGTCTTGGCCTGCTTAGGAACCCCTCTACAAACTGAAGCAAACATTTAAAAGGGCTTGTTAGCTTTCTGCAGGGGGCAAAGTGGTGTGGGAATGGGGGAAGAGATCACATGCCTGCTGCCCATCGCTCCAAGGGTCAGGACAGCACGAGGCCCCCGTTAAAGTGCTGACCATACAAAAGATGATGATGGAGGAGCAACATCCTTCTCCCCCTTTTTCCAGCACAATTTCCTATTGAAACCCATCTCCTTCACCAAGTCACAACTAAGCCTGTTCTTTTAGACATTTACTCAGTTTATACTGGGTTGGGTTTTTTTTTTAAAAAAAAAAGGAAAGATAGTAAAAAAAGTTACATGGAATTTCCTAACATTTTGCAATGGGCTTCCACCAACTAAAGGTCCAGAAACTGGGAGAGCAGAGTCCACACATTTTGCTTGGCACCCCCAGACTGGAGCAGAGAGCCAGCTCTGCTCTCCAGGGCCAGCCAGGCATGAGCAGCTCTGCTCGTCAGCATCAGAGACCCAGGGGATGCAAAGTCTTGCCAATCAGGTCCTTTTACTTGTTTAAGCCACCTCTGAATCCCCTGAGGAGGGAAACAATGTGGGGAAGAACATCCCCCCCCCTCAGGTCCCCGAAATAAAATATCAATGAAACAATAATGCAGTCAAAAAAACACCAGCCTGCTGGGTTTATATAAAAAAAATCCAATAAACTTCACAACACAAAAGAAAAACCCAAAGGAAACTTAGCCAGCGTTTTGGGTCTGGAAACTGATTCACTTCTTAAATGTTCAAAGTCCAACAAGGAACAGATGGCAGCGGTGCCACAAGGAAAAAAGTGCTCGGAGACGCAGCTTCCCGAGGCAGCAGTGAGGCTGTAGGACCAGTGGCCCCACAGCCACCACCACCTTGTGTGCCCAGTGCCAGCCAGGGACTGCTGGGCTGGATGCACAGTGGGAGCTCTGCGTGAGATCTAGAAACAGGGACAGACTGCTCCCTCCTCCCCCCTGGGCTGCTCTGGGTGCTCCAGCCCTGGCTGTGCTGCGCCAGGCTGGAGGACTAGGACTGCTTTCCTATTCTAACTGAGGGGTAGGAGAGCTAAAAAGCCACATAAAGACCAGGATCTGTAGAGTAAATAACATGGAGACAAGGAAGAGATACCCTATGAGACACAGCTATCAAAAATGCAAGCAGTGATGTGCCAAGCCACTGGAAGATAAGCCAAAGACAAGCCCCAGGTCGGCCACAGCGATGCAATGGAGCAGGTTATGCCTCTGCCAGCCTGGGAAGATGAGACCAGCTTTGACCAGCTTTCTGAAAAGCTCAACTGCTTCTCCTCTTGCTTTGCTGGGAAGAGATTCCTCCCTCTGTCCCACTGGGGGTTTCGTGACACGCCGAGCTGCCAGTGCCTCTGAGCAGCCGACTCTTGCCAGCGGAGGCCAGAAGAATGCCCTGGGATCCCAACTGCTCTGACACTGACTGCCATTGTTCTTCATGCGAACAGAAGCAAAGCAGCAGAAGTGAGCTGGGTTTTGGCCTCTTTCCTGGCTTATGTTTGCTCCTTTCAAGTCCTGGTTGGTTCTGATTTCCCAAGGGGCTTCGCTGGCCCCTGGGGAGCAGCCTGACCCTCAGCTCTGCACAGCCATCCACAGACAGGGCAGGAACACTCACGGCTGCCCAAGGCTCCTCCTGCCCTCACCCTGACCTGAGCAGAGGGTCAGGCCAGGCCTGGCTTTCTGGCAGGGCCCCAGGGAGAGAGAACAGCAAGCAGTTCTCTTTCCTGCAGACACGCGGCGACCCAGGAACAGGGCAGGATGCTCACCAGCCTGCTAGCGAGTGCCAAACCTACCCAGACTGAATGAAGAAGACATCACCATTAAAAAACACCAGCAAGTGTGAAAGAGCTTCTGTTCTAGACAGACTCAAAAGATCCAACACACTTTTCCTATGCCAAACCAAACCAAGGTGTTGTCTGTACCTTCTTACCCTAACGCGAATTTAATTCCCTTTGAAGGGAAAGGGTGAAAAATATGCATATCCTATGTGTTTCTGTCCAAATACAGAAAAGAAACCTCTTGACTCAAAGAGAGAAACCATCCAAACAGAGTAAGCAGCTGTATAGCTTTGCCACACTGCTGAGCACCCTCCCCATGCAGTATCCTTAGCTAGCAGGGTGAAAACACTGATAAATCAAGGCCCTTTCATTCCTTGTTTCTCATTCTGCCAAATTCCCTTTTCCAGCAGCTCATCTGCATGCATTCTGGCCACATAGATCACAACTAATCCTTTTTTTTCCCTCCTTTTTAAATAAAGGCTTTACAATAACTAAGAATTTGAATGACAACATGGTCAGTTACATGTCTCTCCTTGCTGAATGGCACGAGTGTGTGTTCCCAGCCAGGCCTGGGAGCGTGGCATTGCTCTGAGGGCACGGCTGCTGAGTGCCACCACAGTACACTGGCAAAAGAGGAATGGGCACTACACAGAAATAGCTTATCAGCTGAGAGGCTCTGTACAGGAAGGGCTGCAAGCACAGCCTGCTGCCAGCCCACGGTGAGAGGCTGTACAGATCCTTGCGGGCAATTTGGCTGCCAGGAGAATCTCTAAGTGGGAGCTGAAAGGGACTGACATCTCAGCCACACACTGCAAGGAAAAGAGGCAGCTAAAGTGTCAAACAACTGCAGAAACCAAACCCAAAGAAGAGCAATTGAAAGATCAACCAGAGAACAGTTTGAAGCCTTGTCAGAAGAGTTCACTCGCCACGGAGCAGGTAAGAGCAGCTGCTCTGGCTAATGCAGCAGCAAATACCCATCTTACCCTTGAAGGCAGAGACAGTGGCTTCTCCTCAGCTCCAGAAGGAACCAGCTCAGGCATAGATCTCTGCTGACAGGGCAAGAAAGGCCAACCAACACCAAATCCCTTACTGGCCCAGATCAAGAGAGGCAGTTGACATCACCACCACAACAGAGAGACCACTGCAGTCAACTGCATCCTGCTCTGGCCCAGGAGAGGGCTATCAGAGAAACAGATTCTTTTCACAGTCCAAGAAGGGCAGTTCCCTTCCTGAGCCAAAAAAACAAAACAAAAAAAAAATAAAAAAGAAGGAGGCTTTGTATTCCAAGCTCCAACAGCACTATTTGCTGAATCAGTCCAGCAAACATGGATTATGCTCCTGGAATAGTGAGTAGAAGCCTCCTCCAGGTAAAATCTGTAACCTCTAAAGTGCTCCTGCTAATGCTAGTTGATGACTGCCCTCCCATGCCCAGCAGTGGAAGGGCTACTGCAGTCAGTGGTGTGATGAGCACTCGCACTTAACCGTTCACCAACTCCCAGCTGGATTGCGGTAGTTTTCTGAAATGCACTTTTGGGAAATATTTCCTATGAGAAGATGATGTTTGGGGGTTTGAGGGTAGGAAGGTGAGGTGTACACCATAGCATACCTTGTTCAGTAAAACCACTGCCTTGGGAGGTGATGTTCCCTTGCAGAGTCAATGGAATAAAGCATCCTGCAAGTGGCCATGTCACCGTGTCACCAACAAGCAGCTCTGGGTTTGGTTAGAATGGTTTCCCCCCTCCCCCAGTGGTTTGAAGAGTTCACAGTGGTATAACCCAACGTTCTGGGGAGACAGAAGCTGAGAAGTCCCCTGCTGCAAGTGAATGGGTGAGGGATGCAGATGAGCAACATCCTCTGGGACTAGCCTGAGGATAAGCCCCACAGACACCTTGCATCTGATCAGGAACAGGGGGAAGGCAGGCACTGGAAGGACCAGGAAGCAGAGAAGAACAATGCCAACACAGGGAAAGTGCATGTTCTGGAGTGGTCTTGGACTAGTTCTGCAGTGCAAACGTATGGGGAGGGGCATGGAGAAATCCCTTCTGGAATGCTGCATGAAGAGAGGTAAAGGTTGGCATCCATGTGGCAGCAGACTGGGTAGGGAGCCTGTGTCCAGCAGCTCTACCCTGTTCTTCACATTTAGTGGGTTTCAATCACCACTGGCTCGTAAACTCCAGACGAGACCCTGGGAAGGCAGAGGGGAATGAGATGAAGGCAGGTTATTTTCCTCAGTGACTTAAAGCAAGTTCTGATTTCGAGTTCTCCACTCATAGACATCTTCCTCTCACCCACAGAGAACATTGCAAAGAATGAGCCTGGCAGGAAGTCAACCCTTGTAACACAGAGCAGACAGCAACGTGGCAAGCCAAGACTGGAGCGCTTGAGAGAGCTGGGTGTAACACATGAACCCTGCTAAAGGACAGAGCAAAGGGGGAGTATCCTGCACAAAGAGCCAGCATTCCTGGCTTTGCTGGGCTCCTAATTTTGTCACCACTTGACACATCTTTGCATTACCATTATTGCTTTTTTGTTCAGCTCAAAAGCTACAATAAAGGCTCAAATGCAACTGGGCAAGGCACTGTACTAAGAGCTATTGTGGCAAGAAAAAGTTCTATTGCTTCAGAAGTCTTTCACGAGAGAACAAACCCTCAACGACGACGGAGGAGGCAGGGAAAAGGGACAATAAGAGGCAGGGAAAGGGACAATAAACCAGGTTGCTGCCGCAGTTTTGCTGCGGGCCAGCAGGAGGCAAAGCTCCCTCCTTCAGTAGGGAGCAGGAGGGAACGGGAACCAGCCTCTACCATCTTGTCCTTTCACTCCTCACTGCTGTTCCTAGGTCTAACAACTAGGATCCCATTATCCCTCTGAACTCCTGCCGAGAACAACAATCATACTCCAGTGCAGCTGTAGCCTGTTACCAAAGGGATCCCCGGGGTGTTAATGTAGGAATAAAGCCAAGTAGCACATGATGTTTAGAAATCTCTCAGGTAGCAAAAGGTGGGAGTTGCCTGGGTACAGAGAGCTCACTAATCTCTCTGGAGTCCCTGTCAGCCAGCCTTTCAGGGAGCCTACCTGTTTCCCAGCTGAATACCACTCAGCGTAGTTGTTCCATCTCTGCTCACAAACAACCTCAGGTTACTGTCTGCAGATGGAAAAGGAAGACAGACATCACAATCCAGAACTCCTGACACTGCCAGGTGCTCTCCTCCCAGGCACAGTACTCCACAGCCAGCACATGAACAAGTGTGTTTCTGTGAAAGCATGTGCATGCAAGCTTTCTGGAGTTCCCACAGTAATGGAGCCCTTGGGAACACCTATCCTTGCTCTGAACCTCCACAGCATGAAGCTTTGGAAGAGTAAAGGCAGAGGAATTAATTCAGGGATACTCCTCCAGCTGCTTCTTTTAAGGCAATTCCACTGATGCAAGTTCTTAGTCAGCTTAAACACATCTGGTGTTTAAACTCATCTGAACAGATGAGATGTTGGGCTTGACACTCATTTTGTAGGCTCACTGGAGGAGGAACTCAGCCTGTCCTGCTGGTGAGAGGTGGCTGCATTCAGTCTACTTTTAACCCATGATGAGTGAGGTGTAAATCCCCATATGATGAATGTTACCATGTGCAGTAATTTAAGGTGACTAATGGTAAAACAGAAACACAAACAAGCTAGGCTCACGTTTAAAACTTATCAAAAAACCTCAGATAAAAAACAGATGAAAAAGATTGATTTCTAGGCTAAACTGGACAATGAACACAAATGCAGTTACATTATTGGTTTTCTCTTAACAGACACTGTGACTGCAATGGAGAAAACCCCTTATCAGGCTCTCAGACAGACCTGATCAGCAGCACATTGTAACCCATCATTTTTCCCATCTTTCTGCAGAGATGTGCTGTTTTCCCTCCAGTTGTGCTCTCCTAATAAACACCCTTGGGCTGACCCTGGACCAAGGCCACTAGAGCAGTGCAGAGAGCTGATGTAACTGATTTCCACTGCACTGAGAACCAGTATTTTTCCTCTCTCCCTCTGCATGTTTGAGCTACAGCTGAACTTCTGCTGTAGTGCACGCAACAGCAGCAACAGCTATCTGTGAATGGATGTGCAGCCCTCAAGCCCACATGGTTTATCTATCACAGAAACACCCAGCAAGTACTGAAAGCAAATAGCTGTCAAAAGGGGAAGGGAGCCCATGGCAGATCAGATCTGACTGTGAACTCTTGGCAGATTTGCTGAAGGAACAGCCAAGACATCCCCTCTGAGACTCCTCCTCTTACCTTCAGTATTGCTGACATCTGTGAAGTCTTGACTCTGCATTATTTTCTCCACTATATCATCAGCATCGATCCTGGTGTCATCCACTCGGGTTGGGTGACTTTCCACCGAATCCTTTTTCCTCCTGGGGAGAGGAAATACAGTGAAAACTTACTCACCTTTTCAAGCTAAACTTTCATATATGGTCCTGCTTCTTTTCGCAAGAGTCTCCTTCTCAGTGGCTATAATCCAATCTGCTCTGCCTGGAGATAAAGGAGTAGGTTCTGTCTCTCCTTCTCAGGGAAGGGTCTCACCGGGAGGGTCTGTCCAGCAGAAGGGCTGGTCTGGGGGGGCGAGGTGGCTTCTCTGGTTTGTGCTCTCTCTCCCCCTCAGGACACTCCACGGTCATGCTCAGCCCCCCGGACGCGCTGCTGCTGGTGGAGGTGTTGCGGCGATGGGTCAGGTCTGACATGCTCGACGAGCGTGAGTGCTCTGTGCTGTAACCTGCAAACACACAGGGATCACACATCACATCTCCTCCCCTTCCTGGCAGCACAGTGAACAGGCAGAGCAGCTTCACATGAGCATTTCTGCTCCTGAACACAGAGGTTCAGACACAGGGGCCAGTGCTGGCAGAGGTGTGAAATCAGTGGTTACCAGAGATCTTGGACTGCTGGCTGGCATAGCTTGAGTTCCGTGAGTGCCCTGAGTGGAAGACTTCCTCTGGGCTGGACAGGTTCTGATCTGGTTCTTCTGGGACACCTGCCAAGGAACAACAGGACACTCTGCTTACACTGTAACCAAGCCAGCACACTGTGCACTGATCACCTTGGAGTGGAGGCTGAACTTGGGATGCCAGATGAGGAAAAGGGAAGTCTGCTGGCAGAGCCCTGCTGTACAGGCTGGCACAGAGCTCAGAAACACCTGAAGCCACAATGAGCTTCTCTGTCAGGTTTATCACTAATTCTAGCATCCAGTGCCTGAATTTACAAGCATCTCTGAGGACCTGTAGGGTCTAGAAGAACAGGTAGTCTCTGAATCTATTCATAGTTAAAAGCATTAAGCTCAGACCAAGAAAGCATCACATGGCCACTGGCAGTGAAGTATTACAACCTCTGGATGCTTCTTCTGTCACTACCTTTCCCTTCTATTCCTTGTGAGAGAGACTGTGCCACTTAAACCACCTCTGAATTTGATACAGAAACCTCAGCATAACCTCTGCTCCTTTGCTATCACGCCTGTTTGTCTCTCTTGCAGAAGCTTATCCAAAAGTGCACAGATGTAACACATTAGCCAGCTCTTTAAGAGCACTTGCACCACGTGTGAAGCCACTGAGGTGATGAGACTCGAGTGCTATTTTGGTGCAGTGTATCTGCCTGCACATTTGGAATGTGATGGGAAGGAAAAAAGCGATGTGAAAATGCAGTGTCCTTGAAAACAGGCTCATACAGAAGCCAAAGAACTCTGCATCAGCAGCTGGAACAAGGCCATTAGACCTCAAACCAACCTCCAAAAACCTTCAGAGGAACTTTTCTAAAAGATAAGTCTGAGCAACAGTATAGTTGAGTGGAGAACAATGTTAAGTGTCATTGAGCACAGTGGAAAGCAGAGATGAGTGCAATGCATGAATTATTAAATCTCCAGCAAAATGAACAAATTGCTTTGTCTCCACTAACAGAAATATGCATGTGGCAATTCATCCTTCCTCTCCTCAGTTACACTTAGATGGTTTTGTTTATCTCAGTTTTCTTAATGAGTGATGGGGTCAGGATGGGTGCGAGAAAACATGAAAAATTAAAGAGTTTTGTGCTTGCAACTGCTAGGAAAAACAAAGGAGTGTCCAGGAACAGCCAAGCACTGCATGTCTCCTGATGGGCACTGCTACCTGAGCCGAGAATGGCAGCTCTTGGCTTGCTCTGGCGCAGAGAGCCAATGGTGGCAGAACTGCTGCTGCTGCTGCTTGTGGTTCCTTCACCCTTGCAGGTCAGCTGCAGGCTCGAGTCCTGTCCCGGGATGGTGATGGATTTGGCGGTGGAAGGAGGCCTGTAAAAGGAGTGAAGAAGGTTCCAGACTGGCAGGCAGGGACCAGGAATCACCCCCTGGCACCGGCAATTCCCACTATTTATCCCACCCTTTGTGGCTGCCCTCTAGTCAGCACCACAGCTGGATGCTGGATTCTGTTTTCCTACATGCAAGACTCAGATCTTCCCTTCCCTGTACTGCATCTGGATTGCACTACAAGGAAAAGCAAGTTTCCAAGGCAAATTAAGGCAAAAAGGGACCATACAATCATTTATACAGGACAACAGGCTCAGAGCTTGTGCTATCCTCCACACCACCAGCCAGAGCTGCCCTTTTCCCCCAACACGTGTCCCGTGGCCAGTTGGCTTCACAAACAGGAACCAGTTTGCTGTTGTCCCACTCTCAACTCCAGCTTCCTTTCCATAATACCTTTCTGACTCAGCCCAAAAAGAAACCTTTTATCCCAGCAACTCCACCCCCCTCTGAGAGCACTTTTACAATGATCAAATAACCTTTCCAGTTTTTAACTGACGATTAAACTCCTTTTCAGTGAGACTAAAGTGTTTTTCCAGCTGTCAAAATTATTTTTCTGGTTATTCTGTGTGCTTCCAACATCCCTTTGTAAATGCTGACTGCAGGGCAGAGCTGTGAGTGCCTGGAGCCCCCTCCCTTCCTCCAGAAGTGCTCTTGGGTGGAAGCCACAGCATGTGCAGCGTGGCAAAGTGAATATTCCTGTTGGAGCCCTAACCTCCCTGCAGCCTGGAGTCTGAACTGGAACTAATGGATCATATTATGGTTTTTAAGTGAGGAGTGAGAAATAAAAACTATTATTTGCCTCACTTGGAGCTCAGAGGGAAGATGCTACATGAGAAGACCTTTGAGGTATTTTAGGAGTAAGAATCAAGCACTGAGAATACTTTGTGGGCAGCCAAATGGCTATAAAGGTTTCAGGAAACCCACAGCATACCTTTACCAGGAAAAGCCTCTCTCTAATCATGTGATCAGTGATTTACGTGTACTCAGGTGCTTTGGGGACTTTGCTTCACAGGTCTGTAAGGTTTTTACAGCCCTAAGCAAGCAAACTTCTGCAGCAGCTGTGAGAGCAGCCTGTGGATCTGTCAGCTCAGCCTACTCTGCCCCTCTCCACAACCCCCAGCAGGAGAAGGTCAGTCTGGGTCCTGCAGAAAGTGCTTGGAAGTGACTCCCAGCAGTTTAATTCCTGCCTAACCCTCCAATGAGTGCCATTTACCAAAGGCTCTAATGATCGAGGGCTATTCTACATGCAAAGTTCCCATTTTTAGACACTTGCACATCATTGACACACTAGGAAAAAATGGCAATGACTGCAAAAACCCTTTAAGAAAATCAGGAGTTTGACATTCAGACTGACTCTACTTATATTAAATGGATATTTATATCCAATTCTGTATTATTTTCGGGCACTCTAACAGTGGAACTTGTTTCACAGTGAAGGAGCAACAGGTATTTTTGTCAGACAATATTACTGCCAGATATCCTACTGCCCTAGATTCAAAACAGCTGTTACTGCTATAAAGTTATGGTTTAAAAATGTCCAAAACCTCTTTATTACACTTCCTTCTGAAGCAGAAATTCTTCAGAATCAGATGACATTGAATTGGGGTTTGAAAGGCTCAGAAAATGCTGCAGCTATGAAAAGCCATTCACAAAATGCAGCATTTTACAACACAAATGCAACCTCATTTATACACTTCAAGCTAGCTCCCAAAATTAGACCTTTTAGCCCAGAATACCAGTGCTGTAAGAGATGGCCTCGAGGTAAAAAAGTTTTCTTCTCTTATGCTGTTGGGAGTCAAGAGCAAGTATTTCTGTGGGCACATGGCAGCTCTGCTGTGTGCAGTCACACACCAGAGCAAGCTGTTGGCACTGCAGAGCCCTGTGACACTGCACTGCAGTGAGGGGAGATGGTGCCAGGATATTTGATAGTAGATTCACTAACAATCATTTCAGCAACCAAACTGCTTCCTAGCTTAACTGTACTTAAGCCTTTCCTAGCATGATGCATAAAAAAAACCCCCCAAATATGACTGCAGTTTCTCTGCTAATTAATAAATTGTGAACCCTGTAGGGGGGAAAAAAAAGGAATTGAGATGTTTCATCCTTGTGGTATTTTTGTTGCTGTTTCAATCTGAGATCTTTATCCCACATGATATGTGCTGAAGCATGTCCATTTCCAAGACTGTTTTCTTCACTGACCTTTCTCTTCTTGGAGGTCAGTGAAACCAACCCCAGAGCCATGAGAAATTCTATCCTTCAGGCAAAACATGAAGTTTGTCATCAACATCTACTTGGTTGATGACATCCAAAACCTGCCTCACACTAGCAGGGAAAATACTGTGCACAAGCAGTAAGCAAGCTGGGAAAGCCAGAGCAGAGAACAAAACCAATTAACAGCACAGTCTGGCTACACTTTTCTGGCTAATTCAAGCAGTTTCAAGCTTTCCCCTGCACTTCTCAATATCAAGGGCATCTTTCCCCCCCCAATACATCAATTTTAGACTCCAGCAGAGAGCTGCAAAAGAACCAGGTGCCCTGGTGTGCCCAGAAACTCACGTTTTGAAGCAGGGATCCCCCGAGAGCAGAGACATTCCGATGGTGACCTGGAGAAGGGGGACAAGGCACATCATTAGCCATGCTGCAGTGAGCTCCTCACTTCCCAACAGTCAGGAGGTCCAGGGCTAGGTGTAAAGATTAGCAAAATCTAATTCCTTTCCAATGGAAATAAACTTCAGGGATTTGGCAAGGTATTTCCCTCTCTGCCCTGATCACTGGCATCAGTAACTCCAAGCTGCAGTGGCTCAGCAGGACACCAGCCTGGCCACTCTGACAATGCACTCAGAACTTTTTCCCTCCCTCCTGTTCCTGATTTCTTTGACAGAGAATGCTGCCATGGGTCACTGCTTGGCCAAATCGATGCCAAATTATCAAAGAGCAACTCTGACAGTGGGAAGCTTCCCAAGTCATTCTAGCAGCATAACAGCAAAACGCTGTCTCTGTATGTAACAGGACCTTCTCTCAAGCCTGGCACTACATCTGGCTGGGATATTCCCAATTTCCATTGTAGGATCTCTGCTGTGGCAGTACTAGCTGCTGTACCTTTAGGATGGAGTTGTCCTGTCGGGTGTTCTTAGTATCGTATCCTTCCAACAAGCAGCAACGGACAGTGGATCCAGAGCCTGCAAATTCTGCCAGATTTAGATCAGCAAAGCCCAGCTGTAGCCAAGAAAACAATGGAGGGGAAGGGGAGAGAACAAAAGTTACTCAATAAAGGGATATGTGCTGTCACACAGACCAAAGGAAGAGAGCACATCTGTGAGCAAGGGCAGAAACAGGAGCCACTACACACAGAGTGATGGCTGTGAAGATTCCCTGTTCTTGAGGATGGGCAGGGTCACATTCCTAATCCTAAACCAGATGGACACCCAGAGGTCATCAGGAAGCCAACCCCACGTGGAGGAAGGGTGCACAGCAGTGCTGCTGGCCAGGACAGTGTTAACCAGCCTGCAGCCATTGCATAACCAAGGACATGGAAGGCACTCGGTCAACGATGTGGAAAAAACAGAATCACACATACACAAACATAATAAGGCACTCTTTGTATCAGGCCATCCCAGAATGCAGCAGAGCATGTGAACCAGGAGATGAAAGGATATTGTTACAGAGGAAAGTGACACCGTCCTGAAAACAACAACTGAGACTTTCAGCACAGTGAGCTGGAAGCCTAGAGCCAGGCAGCAGTGCATGTGCCTCACCCTTCAGAGGCAGCTGCTGGGCTGGGAAACTCCTGGAGCAAAGTTCCCTCGACACTGCTAAGGTTTAACTAGCAAGGGGAATGGCTGGCAGGCAAAAGGGAAGAGAAATATTTGAAGAGATTTCATTGTGAGCTCTCCACACTTCCTCTAACAAAGAGAAAGTAAATAGGGAAAGTGACAAAGTTGAAGATCATAGGCAAATTCAAAGAGGGCAATGATACCACCTGAGTAAAGACAAACAATGAAGACGACCTTTGTTTTCATGCCCTAATTCCCGGTGTAATAACACAGTGTTTCAAAGAAGTTACAGCTTCTTTATGCAAAGCTTTAGCAATAGAAGTTAGCTGTATCTCATCTAATCTGATCAGGAAGAGATGCTGTACCCTGTGTTTGGCCAAACCATCCAAGCACGAAGAGTTTGCATCACTTCAACATACAAGTCAGCTCCCAGGAGAACACAGAGCAGGTGGAGCAGCAGCAAGTCATTCTGTGTGCTGCAGGACATTTCTCCTGCCCTGGTGTTGACAGCTGGATGACACAACTGAACAGGGAGCCCCAACAGTAGCACCATCCTAAGGAAATGTGATGTGCTCTCAGCTGAGGAAGGTGACAGGGAGCCACAGTACCAACCACTGCCACAGGAGCCCTGGCTCACACTGTTCCAAATCAGAAGTCTAAACCACAGTCTGCTCAAGATACATGATTCAGGGGGAAATAGCAGCAAGATTAGTATAGCTGCTTCCTCCATCCCATTCTCGAAGGGGAACTCCTGGTAGCAAATGAAAAAAAAAAGTGTAGGATAGAGAGAACCTTTCTTCAGCGAAATAAGGAAGAAATAACTTCACTTTTCTCCCTTCTTAACAATTCCCTTAATGCAAGTGTTTCTCCAGCCTTTGCTGTAGAAATTCCTCTGTCTCTTCTAGCCAAGGGCTGTGCTGTTTGCTAATTATCCACCGATGAGGAAAAAAAAAGAGTGAATTTTTATCTCTTGGAGATAAACATGACAGGGGAAAGCTAGAGAGAGAGCTGCAATCCATCACTGTGACAAACACAGCACAACCACACCAGGAGAGCAACATGGCACAGGAATGGTCCAGACTCAGATCCTCCTTCCTCCACCACAGCACTAACTTCTCTGAGAAGATCAACATCAGAGTGTGAGAGAACCCTCCAGCAACCCACGCGGTGTGCTGAGGTCAGAACCCTCTTCAGGAAGCAAACTCCCAGTATATAGAGGAAAGATCCCTTAACAAAGGGATGTTTTCAGATATAACCTTTCAGAATAATTTCCTCACTTTTCCAGCC
>NW_008672241.1:257-22716 GCF_000695815.1 Acanthisitta chloris | reverse complement strand
TTATCAGTGCTTCCTGTCGTCTTCCGCTCTATAACCTCTGACACCGAAGTGACATTAACGTCAAACCCAAAGGTGTGCAAGTCAGTGGAAACTCTGCCTTGAGCACAAACAGTTCCACCCCTCTGAGTCCCTGCTGAAGGGGCACCAGCTATAGAGGGCATTCACAAGTTGCATTTTCCTCTTCATCTGCTGCCATGATCAGAGTTTTCAGCTGCATTAAGACAATTAAAAGGACTCATTGCTTAAGATGGGAAAGTAGTTGCATGGAAATGCACCACAGACTTGTGCTAGAAACATTAGGAAGCCCAAATCAGCCAGTTCTGTCACAGGGACCTGCCTGGAACAAGCCTGCAAGACTGCAATCACCCCGTCTGGTGTGACATCTCTCGTGTCTGAGCTGCTGAAATGATCAGATCATCTTCTAGGAGAACCCATCTGTTTTCTTCACAGGAGACCAAGCAAGATTCCAGCCCAAGAGATGAAAATACTTGAGGTTTGGTCTCCAATTTCGGGCTGAAGCAAGTAGGTCTCTTTCAAATGCCACTGAACGCAACTGGAGACTGAGCAAAAAGGAAGTAGGTTAAAACATGGCCTAAATAAGAGCCCAGGTTAACTCCACCATGGGAATGTGCCTTCAGGCTTCCTCCAATTCTGCATTTCCAAATATTGTGGAAAGGCTGAGGATGGACACTGCAGGAGGCACAGACTAATGCATTTACTATGTCTCAGAGGCATGTCTTCCTCTAGCTATGCTGCTCTCCCTGGACAGGCAGCTCTGCAGAGTGAATAACCTCCCCCCAGTGAGGATTTAGTGAAGGAGAAACTGATGCCCCAGAGACCATGTCCTAATTAGCAACAAAAAAGGAACGATGTGTGCAGCCACATTGCTCTCTCTCACTCAGCGCAGCAGATCACAGGAGGGAATGCAGTGCACCCTGCACAGCCAGTTCCCTCCACAGCCTCAGAAAGGATATCGATGAGAAAAAGTTCTTACGAGGCTGTGTGTGACCTGAGCATCTGTTCATTAGAAACTGGCAGCAGTGACTCATTTTCAAACAAACATGATTTCGGGCACTGTGTGAGCTCAGCTGCTAAGCCAACATTGTCTCTTGATCTAGCACGAGGAAGAGAAGGGGGTGGCCCATTGTCTGCCCCATAGCACAGGCAAGAAAATGAGGGGGAAACAAACCAAAAGTAAAATCCCTGCTGATATGTTTGGCTTTTGCCTCGATGTCTCTGTGCTGCGGAAGGCAGTGATTTCTGCTGTAGGTTCCTGCCTGCACTCAGGAGGCAGTGAGGTGCCCACCCCAGCCCCAGCTGGCTGCCTTGTTCTGGAGAACAGAACTGGAGTCTCTGTTTCTTTATTAGAGAGACACTGCCAGAAGCCAGAGAGTTCACATCTGACTCAGAACTTCCCCAAAGTTTGAGGACATGCAGATATCTTCCCAACCCCCGTCTCAAATCCACATCCAGTGCAATCTGGATCTTGTCCCAGCAAGTTCATTTTTTCGGGAAAGCTCTTCACTCAGGCTTAAGTTAAGAACTAATAAGTGTTTCTCCAGATTGCTCCACTCAGCCACTGGTTTGTAGTGGGTGTAAAGCGCTAACAGAAGACAAGATCATCATCACTGCCACTTTTGCCCTTTCTGTGCTCTTACCTTTGAGTAGGTTTTTCCGCCCTTCAGCTCCTAAAATGGGAGACAAAACAAACAGGAAAAGCAGCTATTATATGTGCTGGGGAAACAGGGGGAAAGTCATTATTCAGTCTTGAAATCTGCTCTCAGGATTTCACAAACCTCTGTCTCTCAAGGGTTACCACCACCCTGGTCACTCCCACTCTCCATCAAGTAGTCTTGTTGGAGAGAGGGAGGCTCTGTTCCAGTCACATCCTGCCCCAAACAAACTTTCCTTCCCACCACAGTCCATGCAATTTTGCTTGCTGCCAAAAGGCACCCAGTGCCCAGCACCAGGACACTGGTGGTACTACCTGCAAGAAGCAAAGCTGGATGCTCACCTTACGGACAGACACTCTGCAGATGCAGGGGTCCAGCAGTCCTGTGGCAGGGTTGGCACTCATTTTACACACAAAGGTGAATTTCTTTTTCCAGCGGACACAGTTTTCCTGAACTTCCTCTCTGTGAGAAGGAGAAAAAAAAAAAAGATAAGAGCCTTCAAATAAAGGTACAAAGCCAAATCAATCACGACTGATAAGGATCTCATTGAATGACTGGTGTCTTGGACCACACCACCTGGATCGGCACCACACAAAGGTGTTATGTTAGCATCAAGCTTTTCACTAGTCAATACAGGTAAAATCCACCTAGGTTACAGGAAGACTAATCACCTCATCAGCAGAATTTGCCTTTAAAACTCTCACGAGCTCTCTGACATTTCCTGCTCAGCCGGTTTAGCTCATTCACCATCCGGCCTGGATGGAGCCAATCTCTGTAACTGAACTGGGCTGAAGGTTCACAAGCTTATCTTCCTCCAGCACACCTGTTTGTACAGCCTCTGCACAGCAACGTGCTGTGTGTCCTGGATGGCTTGTCCTTCCCTACTTTCTCATGCTGGGTGGAAGCCAGTGAGGGCAGCCAGCTCGAAGGAGGACAAAAATGCACGTGAAAATACTCCTGGCTGCAGGCAAACAAGGCCATGCCAAGCAGACACTTCAAATCATGCAGGGGTTCAGACCATAAAGCACTCTCAGCCAGGGAGGAGGTGGGTTTGCTTGTACAACTTCCATTGTACAGCAACTTTGTTGATCAGCCTACCCTGATCTCCAGGGCGAGTGGAGAAGCACATGGCTCTGGCAGGAGGAAGAAAAGCCTTCCTGAGCACAGGAATTGCTTCAGGTAGAGCTTTGGTTTCTACAGAGCCCTGGGGAGAAGTGTGATTTCACCTTTCAAATGAAGCCAGTTCACAGGAGCCTGGAAACAAGGTGTGTGGGTCCCTCCACAGGGCTCAGGTTCCTCACTGATCCGTTTACAGCTCCCAGCTTGGCCCTTAGCCAGTTTGGTTCTCAAAGTAATGAGGCTGGGGAGGGGAGGAAGGGAAGGCACTGCTGACAGCTATGAGCAAGCAAGTTTGCATCTCTTATCTCTCCTCCTAACACAGGACAAAGGGGCAAGGGCACCAGATAAACTGTTTGCTTTAGCAGGGAAAGGGAGGCTTCCCAGCATCTGACCCGGGCACAGTGCGAGCCAAAGGGATCGGTGGCAAAGGGAAGAACAGTCAGCCTTCCTAGTGCCTCAGCTCTCCTTCTGAGAAGGAAGGGGCAGAAGTCAGCACACAGCCCAGCCAGCCCTTCTGCAACCTGGAGGTGAGCCCAACAGGACAGATCCAGGGACTGGATCCCAAGCCAGGAGGTCCCTGCTAGTCCTGAGACACACTGTGGGACTGAACGTGCTGGCCAAGGCAGACACAGAACAGAAAAAGAGTAGCTGACAAATAATTGAAGCCTGTAATCCTCTGTAATGCAGATAAAGGCTGATCATCCCTGTTTAAAATGAGAGAAAAGAGAAGGCAGCAAGGTAGAGAACTTAAAACTCCTTCCAGACAGAACTCAGGCTGCTATTGAAGTCAGTGAAAAGTGAGACATCTAAGTGCCGAAAATACCTTTGAATCTGGGATTAATTCAAGATGAGATCTGGTTCTCATTGCTTCCCACTCAACTCACTCCAGCTCTTTCAGACAGGAGAAGAAACACTTCCAGAGGGATTAAAAAGGTTTTGCCTATAATAAAATATTCACCAAGCCAGCCAAATTAGGCAAGTTACATTACAGATGTGGGTGCCTTAAGCCTGACTCAATAGTAGTATCTTGAATGACCTAAAGGAAGGAAAACTCAGATACAGATGAAAAAAAGGAATTCAACAGAACAGAAAACCACTTGTGAATACAAGTGCTTCAGAAACACAAGGCAGGTACAGGGGATGCAGAAAACACTGAATATTTTAGCAGCATTAGTAGACTTTAAAAAGGAACTGCTGTTTTCTAGAGAGCAAAGCTGCTACCAACACCAGAGCTTCACACTGAATGCTGGAAGGCAGCTACAAGTGAGGGATGTTCAATCAGGCATCAGCACACTGCTGCACACCTCATTCACAACCCTGCTCTGAGCTCCAGCTCCTGCCAGAAGTGAGTATTTACAGGACTAAGCTCCATCCAGCTCCCAGATCCCATCACATGTGCCTGGCTCCCAGCAAGGACTGCTCCAGCATGAGTTTCCTTACTCAGGAGTTCTCCCTTGTTTTACAATGCAGCCATGATTAAGCATCTGCTGGATGCTGCTAAGTCCAATGAAGGCTAATTACTTCAAAACATGGCAAAAAAGTACTGATTAGCAATAAAGAGCTTCATAGCTAATTTGCCTTCAGGATAAGCTCTGCTAACAGACACTCTGCTTCTTATTAAGGATGTATGTTGGCTTTCTGAAAGTGCTGTAGATACCACACAGCACAAGGGATTAGGGAAAGGATTTGGGGGTGGGTTATGTTACCCACAGCACTGTGAAGATGAACCCGAGCTGCAGGTGCATGCATAGCTTGGGGCTTTTTCTGTCTTTGGAATAGTCTGCACAGGGTGAAAGGAAGTTTACAAGATAAAATACAGAGCTGCTTTCCAGTCACAAGTTTCAAAATAATTCAACAACGACTTTCAATCTGGGTTTTTTTCCACTTTAAAAAGTGGCCTGTAATGGCAGGAACTGGGGCTGTACCATTAGACAAGGGACAGCTCTATTGTTTCCAACCAGACTCTAAAAAATTCCACATTTCCAAAAGATGGCATGTGGGGAAGCATTGAGCTTTGCCTATCCACCTCCCATCAAGCTATCGTTAGGCTGGTAATTAGAGAACACTAAAATAGGGGGAAAATAAAAAAGAGCTCAGATGATGAGCAGGTTTGTATTTAGCCCTGGAATATTCTGTGATGTACAATTAGGAACCATCACACAGAAACCAAAAACACACAAGAAGTATAGCGAGGGCTGCGCCGAGAGGCGTTTCCTTCCATCCTAATCACAAGGCAACCAAAAGTAAAGCAGAAACTCACAGCTTAAAACCAGAAGTGTCCAATTTTAAGTTTTGCTCTGTATTTGGAGAGGCAGAAATAGCTCAGACCAATGCCTGGCACTAGGTGCCAATTCAATGAGTCTTCAGAAGTTTTATTTTAAAAAAAGCTGTCTGTACCATTTTGCAAAGACTCCCAGAAGGCTGAATCCTTGCCAAGCTAAGCTTTGCCCTCTTCTGACTTGAGACTTATTCAAAGCTGTGTAATTACTCTTCCAGACCTAAATATACCTCCTCAGAATAAACTGATGCAACCCTGCAGCAGCTTTGATGAGAAGTCAAGCTTTGGAAGGAGCTTCTTGGGGTCTTCCAACCCTGGAGCTGCTCATCTACCTCCAGCTCCATGACCAGCCAGAGAGGATGGTTTACTGCACCCCTCATCCACCATCCTACCTCTCCAGAGAAGATTTACCAGAAAAAGAGCAGTTGGAAGATGTTTCACCATGGCATGGTATGAATCCAAGTAATGGGAATGATGCCCAGCAGGGACCAACTGCTTTACCTACTTGTAGGTGAAGCTTGGGGTGAAGCCTCCAAGACCTCTTTGGCTTCAGATCCCACACACAGCTTTGGAGATAGGCAGAAGAACACACAACAAACAGATTTTAGAGAAGAGATGTTTACCAACTGTGATTTTAGCGCCGTGGACAGAGTAGCACTGTTACAGGAAGCCACAAAGCTCACCATGAATGCAAGTAGCTAAAGCAAACCCTTCAGGAAAAAGGCCACGTATACGACCCTTTGCTATCTTGGGCTACTGTGAGCCTCTCTCCCACATGAAAACCAGCTAATGAAACACTAGAACAGAGATTAAAACTTCTATTTACAGACTCAGAGCTGAGTTGTGCCCAACTGGATATATCAAGCTTCCAGCACACTGCCCGCTGAAACAGTTTTGCCTTGCTGAAGCATTTAGAAAAGCAGATGTTTCACTCTCACTTTATGGCAGTTGTCACATATAAGACAGTGTGTTATAAAAAGGCTACAGCTTCCCTGGGAGGGCAACAACAACAAAAAATAGCTTTTTAATGCCAAAGGTTTCAGTAGAGCAATGTGTCTCAGTCTGATGTTTCATGCATGGGAGCAGACGTGGGGAAACCTCAGGCTAAATCAGACAGTACATAGATAAGCACAGACAAAGAGCTGCTTATTCAGATTTTCTCCTCATCATCCACACAAAGGGGAAGGGCAAGCTTTCCTATTTCTGATGCTCAGTCCACATGCTCACTGTCCCCCTCTGAGATGTGGATCTGTGTCAGACCCCTCGAGCAGAACTAATGCTCCTGCTCACAGCAGACAGAGCTCTGCATCCTCCTCACTGCTTCACCAGTGCATGCAGGAGCAGCAGCATCCCATCTGATAAGGCACAAGAAAGACAACACCATTTTAAAGAGGCTGCCAAGCCAATTCTCAGCTCAGATTCTTTTAAGTGCAGTGGATTGAAGGGGCTCTGACAACACATGCCAACAGCGGGTCTGTTGGGGGGGGAAGGTAACACAACCTCAGCAATGCAGGTACAACCCCCTCAGTCACAGAGAGGGGGAAAGAAAAAAAAATCAAGTTATTATTTCAGCAGATTGCATCTTCGACAGCATTTCTTTACACAGCTCTGTTTGCAGCTGCAAAGAACACTGTTAGAATGGTCTCATCTATTCCCCAGCCCTTCCAAAGGCTGAATCAGAGCAGGACCACTGACATTCCCTTAGCTTGGAACAATCCTGTGTTAGGCTCCAGAGAAGGCAGTTATTATTCTAACCAGATTATCTAGTGCAAAGCTATAGGAGAGACCTTTGGTAAGAGCAAGGAAAAGTCCCTGAAAACCCCAGTTCAAAACTGACTTTCTGAGATGCTCAGGAACCAGTATTCACAGCACACCAGAATGTATCCACTACTAACACAGCAGGTCCTGCTGCAAACAGAGCCTAATCACTGCCTATAAAGCACAGAAATTACAAAGGTGGGTGAACATAAATATAGAATAGAAATCAAGCCCTCATTTAGCCATTAGCTGGTTTAGACACACAATCCAGAACCTGTAGGTATCCCCAAATAATGGGCTTAGTCCAGGGCACTTCACTGCAGCACATGTGCTATTAAAGAAATACGCAGCTCTAAGGCTTTGCCATCCACATGCCTGGCAAGGAAAAGGAGAGAAATCCACAGCAAACAAGTTGCACTGTGGACAGCCAGCACACATGGCAGCACGGGAATGGGTCACATCAGTCACAGCTTGGGGCTGTCACCTTTTTGTTTCGTTGTCAAACTCATGGAGGCCAAACAGAGGTAGAAAGCAGAAGCAAACACAATGCAGGAATAGCTGCTGGGAAATTCAGTGGAAATGTATCCCAAGAATGAGAGGTGACACATCATCATGAGGAACATCATAAAAACCATCTGGATAAACAGGGTGTAAAATCCAAAGCAGTTTAACCTGGAGGTGGACAAGTGTTTTAGGGCAAGTTTACATGGAAGGGTTTTGCCTTCCCTGAGCAGAAGCAGAGCAAGGGCTGCATGGAGCTCCCAACAATAAAGTTACTCTGCTGTGCCTGGGCTGACATCACTGACCAGAACAACTGCCAACCCAAAGAGCTGGACGTCTCCCCCTCTGCAAACAACTCTGTATTCTCCAGCTGACAAGTGCTGGTTGTTGTGCAGTAGACATTAGCAGTTATGATGGAAAAATGGCTCAGAGACAGATGATGCAGACTGTGTTACTGAGAGAACTAAGCAAGCCTTTGTCATTTGAAACAAGTCTTACTTGGATGTTTCACTGCAAGTGTTTTACACAGGGGTTTAGCAGTAAGGTCATCACATCTACCACCTACCCACAAAATTAACTTCTCAATTCCCAGCAAACCTATTCCAATGGCCCATGGTGGAGAAGGACACCTGCCCACACCTCCCTCTTGGCATCAGCTTACACCTATTAACTTAGCTCACACCTATTAACTTAGCTCTTCATTTGCACCAGAGGAGTGATACGTAGGGGCTCTAAATACCAAATGTGAAACCAATGCTTGTAGAATGAAGCATCCACATGACCCAGCATTTCTGGGGGCAACAAGGCAAGCTCTGACACTTCTGGAGGGCTTCACCATGCTGTCTCAGTTCTGTTGTTCGCTGGCAGCTGGGGAGGTGGGGTAGAGTGAACGGGGAAGGAAGAGTAGGGGAAAGTCAGCTCAGGAAACCAGATTGCACTTATGCAGTTAACAGCACAGCCTGCATAATCCCCCTCTGACTGGAGAAGAGACAAATACAGGAAAAAGGATTAACAGCAACTGCACAGGAAAAAAGCTAATGGAAGAAATTGCAGCCACAGATGAGGAACCAAGGTAAGGGGCAGTCAAGGCAGCGTCACTGGGGGACAGGGGACGACAACAGCACCAAGTATGTGAAAGGCAGCTGAGGAAAGAACTGGAGCAAAAACAACGAGTGTGAAATAAAAACAGGACTCAAAGAATGATTTAAAAATCCTTCTTAGGAATAAGCTGGTATCTAGCAGGCGAGGGATTGACTTTTTATGGCTTTAACCTTATTTCCAGAAGAAGCCTATTTCCATGAAGCACAGCTTTAGAACTGTGTGCTACAATTCCCTCCAAGGCAGTGATTAGTCTTGATAAAGGTCCACCAGTACAAGCCAGGGAGTGATAATACCTTCTGCAGAATGAGGGTGGCAGTCAGTCAATCACCAGTAGAAAACCCTCCAGCATGAGCATTCCCAGTTGTGTATTAACAGCTTCTTTGAAAGTAATTCAGCTATGTCTGGACTCCAGTCACATGCTCCCAGACATGTGTCTTTTATAAAAGTGACAGACAAGAAATGCTGTACCTCGTGCAGAATGTCCCATAGGGAAGAACCTTCCAGTACAGTCCATCCCATGCACTCCAGATCACTGCACTGGGCAGCCACAGTCTCCAGCACATCCAGAGCTTCTAAAACCATTGGGGGTTATTGTACAAAAAATATTTCCAACCATTCCTTGTATCTAAATCTTGAAACCTTTAAGCTCCTCCTAACATGAACTATGTTAAAAGTACTATGAGAAATAATGGAGATTAATAAAAAAATCCCATGCAGCTGGTGACAAAGTGCTACAGCAGACAGAGTATAAAGAAACGAAAATTGTGCCAAATGGAGAAAGAAATGACCCTTTAAAACTTAAGCTATAGAACAAGTCAGATGAGTTTTGGAAGGGTAAGCAAGGGTGGAGCAGGGAGAAGGCATGGGGAAATAATTCTGAGACTCAGCTGCAAGCAGCAAAGGATATATACAGGGCACTTCACAGATGGGACATGCCCAGCAGAGCCACTGTGCCCACTGTGCTTTGAGGTTTTTATAATTTACATTCTGCCATCTCAAAGCACAGAAGAAAAGCTGGACATCAGGAAAACAGGGCCAAGAAGGGAGTGTAACAGCAAATGCTGTGCAACACATCTACTGTTACATGCTGTGCTGAAGGAGACCAACCCGAAGCAGCACATATCCAAGGACTTCTTGCCACATCTACAGAGCACAAGCTCTTTTTGGTCAGAAGCCAGGGATGTGTGCCAGGAGCAAAAACATCACAAGCAAAGAACCACCAAACTCTTAAGTGTAAAGAAAGGAATAAGTGGATGGATGACTCAGTTACTCAAACACAAATCTGTAATAATGTGTGTATTGAACGATGAAAGACGCATTTGCTTTTTTTGAACTCTGATCATGCACTGAGTCACCAAACCAACTCCTACTTCTATTGTTCTGATAGACTACATTGGAACTGGATCAGCCAAGAACAAGCCCTGTGCCAGGCTGCCAAGCCCACCACGAGTGCTTTCCTCTCATAAGCAAACTCACAAGGATTTCAGTTACAGAAGAAACAAGCACAGGTCTGCACTGCAGATTTCCCTGGAGTCTGCCCAGGTCAGCCACTAGCTCCTACGCTCAGGTTGCTGTATATCAGTGCTGTCTTCTCCAGCCTGTCTCGGATGCATTGTTCCTCTTGCTTCTGTGGTTGCAGGAGTGTTATTCCTCTTGCTCTGTGGTTGCTCTGTGCTGCAGAAGTCTGGGTTACCTTGCACTTCATGCCCAGCACGCTCTGAAGAACTTGTCTAACTCTGGGCATAAATACCTTTCAGATCTTGTTTTCCACAACTACAACCACTGAACAATCAAATGTGTTTGATGCATAAAACAGGCATGGGGACAACCTCAGTTATCTCTAATGTACTCTCACCTACAATTCCAGCCAAGCCAGATGGAGTTACAGGGGGATGAGCAAACCCAAGCTGAGACTTCCCTGTTACTGGGGAATGGAGGGAACAGTGGGAGGGGATGCTCAGGCTTATTACCAAGTTAATTGCACATTAAACCCCACAAAAGTTAAAAGGGGGAAAACACCCCATCCTGACTCTTCCAGTGTCCCTTTGGACAATTCAAACTTCCCCTGTGGTTGTAACAGAAGGAGGAACTAAAGCTTCAGAAGGTATCAAACACTTCAGAAAAACTCTAAGGTTTCTTTTGTACAGATGCTTACGAGACTGAGGTAGAATATTCCACCATATTTCAGAGTCAATACATGTTTCTGTATCACACTGTAGCTTTTCTAGAAAGCCTTTTCACTTCTGGCAGACCACAGATGTAAAATGAAGACTCACTGATTATCCATTGCTGGCGTATTTATAAACTTTCTTCGTCCCTTAAGTGTTAGCTGCCATTCTGAGAGGTTCCAGATTTGACTTTTGCTGACTACATTTAAACTCCCAGGGAAAAAAAGACAGCAATGTAAACTCCACCAAGGAGAACTCTGATAATGTCCTCACCACACAGGGCACAACTCCATGATGCAAGAAAGGTATGCTTGTAAACAAGATGATCTTATGAAGAAAAAAGCTACCTTTCACACCCAAAAGTAATCCACACATGCCCCTCAAGATGAGAAGAGCCGAGACATGGGTCAACTCAGTACTCCATGGCTTTGCCGGGATAGTAAATCTGGAAAATGAAAACCCTGAAGGGAATCAACAAAACCCAGGAACAACATCTCTAATTCAAGTGATGCACATAGACAAATCCTTTTGCCTCCAAGGTAGATTAATGGCACGTGAAGACATATGGATGCCAGGATAGTTAAGTGACTTTTTTTGCCAATATCAACCCTGTTTCACCAGGAGAGTTTGCCAATATAGCTGTACCAGAGAAGTCTCTATGGTGCAAATTAACCTACACGTGAGGCCAAGTTCATTTCTGGAATAATTTCATTAACACCATGTGATGTAACATCACTGCAATTTGGCACAAGCATGCTGAAGAGCCCTTTGGTAAATAAGCTGCCTGAAGTCAACCCTGGTGCTAAAAGTAGGTTTAGTTACCCAAGAGGTAACACCCTACCATGCTCAAACGTGTTTCCCTATGAGTCACTTCTATACAGTACACAACTACTCAAAACAAACACAATAATCCAGGAGAAAGCCCTTCATATGCTAACAGCAGCTTTTTCACTTCATGCTGAACACAGGTGCTTTATAATGGTTCCTTTATAGTGGCACCAATCAGCAGTACAACCAGGTCACTCATTTTGAGGACAGGGTACAAACACATTCTCCCTGAACCTCTGTCCCCTGCATCAATATCTGTCGCTGTTGGGGTTCATCAGCAAAAAGGCCACTCAGCAGAAGAGCTCTGCAAATGAGAAGTGGCTGCTGAGTAAAGCTTGCTGTCCCCTGACTCATCATTATACTGGTGGTGACAGGCTGGGACTTCTACACCCTGCCTCTCCCAGCTCTCCCTTCCCTTCTGCCTCAACTCCAGGGTCAGAGCTGGTGTTACACTGGACTGACAGAGCCAGCAAGAGCAGGGAGAACAGGCTCTGAGACAGAGCAGTTAGACCTGGTTTTGCTCCTCTGGAGCCACAGCTGCAGACAAATGCAATTCTCCAAGTATGACCAATATCTCATGCCAATCAGAGAAAGGTAATTGCACAAATTACATCTTATTTAAAAGCAGAATATGGAAGACCTCTGATTTTACAGCAGCAGTCGGTGCTGGTTAAGCCCCTGGGAGATGTCAGCAGAGGCTCCCACTGTGCTGCTGCCAGGAGTAGGTTTCTGAGGATCAGAGTTTTTACCTCCTCTGTGGCTGTCACTACAAACTGTTTTCTGACACACTCTCTTGATTCTCCCCTGCTGAGAGCAAATGACATTGAAGACGTGTATGCATCACTTCTGGAGGGAAAACAACATGCAGATTTGTTTTCAAAGAACAGACGCACTTGCACTTACAGCAGGAAAAGTCATTGCTATAAACTTACATCAGAAACAGACCTCAAAGAGAACAGTAGCCAAACACAGTAGACCAGCTACTCCCTGTACACCAGAAAAAGGGTGTTCAACAGAGCAGAAAGGCAGCAAATGTAAGAAACAGTTGTAGGAAATACACTCCTCCACAGCAGAGCTTCCCTTGCAGCGAGGAGCACTGCAGGCTACTGAAGGTACAAAACGAGCAGCGCTGCACTTGAAAGGAATTCCACGTTTATGCAGATGAAATTGCCTGGTGTTACCAGAACAGGCCACTGACAGAAGCCAGGAAATAAGCTTTTCTACAGAGGGGTTACTGCATAATTAATCTGTAACAGAGGCAAGCAAACTACCTCTGAGCAACCCTTACTGCTTAGCCTGGAAACAGGACACTGCTCGAGCTGGGGCTGAGCTGGCACAGCAAGTCTGCGTCAAGTGGGAATGGTATTGCTCCGTTCCAGGGCAATGGAGCATTAACAGCTCTGGAAAAATCACTGAATTATAAATATCCTGGATGCCTCCCTCATATTCTGTGACATGCAGGCACAGCCTAGGCAAGGGTGGGAAGAAGAGGAACTAGCAGGAGAATGAGTATGATGAAAACACAACAACCAAGCTGAAAACCCTGAGACAACCAAACACCACGATACCACACCCAACCTCACCTTTGCTGTTTCAAGCATGGATAAAGCCTCAAGGAGTCTGATACAAATCCAGGGGGAAAAATAATTATCTATGCCTTAGTTTTTTCCAGGCAAACCTTTCCTTCCTCCTCTCCTGGCCGTTTACATTTTTATTTTGATGAGCAATATTAGCCCTTAAAGACTGGAAACTTAAGTGACTGGACAGAGCACAAGGCAGATGGAAAACTTTGTGAGGGTTCACTCTGGCTTTCCCATTTTGTACCCCTCACACTTATTGCATTTCAGGAGGAATGGGAACTCCACTGGCAGGCAGGACCACAGGGAGGCATGTGCTGACCAGTCCTTAATGAGGCTGAATGAGCCTCTGTTGATCATTAACCCAATATCCATTAAAATCTTGCCACAGTCATTTCATGCAAAGTTTTATTCTGGAAGCAAAATGGAGGTACGTGACTACTCCAAATTGAAACCTTGAGGCCACATCCCTTTCACTGGTTTTTTTTTTTATTATAGGTTCCATAGTCTCCTTTTCCATTGCAAAGCCAGACTGGAGCATAATGCTTGGTAATTTCTGAAACGCACTAAACAAGACCTTAAACCTTGATTTGGTACACTGAATGGCAAGAGAAGGGACTTGCCTTTTTGAAGCAAACATGCAGCTCTAAGAAGCTCCAGAAGAAATATTTCTAGCTGTAGTTGTTCATTTCAGACAGCACATTTAAGGCTAGTTACCAACCACATGCAGGGGTGATGGTCTTTGTAGGGTCTCTAAAGCTTCATTGCTAACTAGTGCTGCAGCTTTCTAGCCCTTCCAGGACAGTCAATCTATATACTCTATTCCCTCCTCCAATGTAAGTACCCTCTGTGCTTTCAGGCTGAACAGACAGGGTTCATTTCTTATTTAAAATACAGCATACGACAAGAAAAGTATTTTTAGCTTCAGCCCCATCTTCTACCACAACAAGGGACCTCCTTCAAGGCCTCCTCTCACCAATGAACTATGATAAATCCAGCCAAAGGAACGACATAATCCTGCTCTCTTGCCAGCTCAGCTAGTGTCTATCTGCAGGGAAAGCAGCTGTTGTACAGACTGTATATGATACTCCTTATCTAGAACATCCCGTCTCTTCCACACTTGCCCCCTCCCAATCCTTTAGTCTCCATGTGCTTCATCTTCTTCCTCATCCCCATAACTCCCATCCCATTGCCACATCTTGGCCTTATCAACTGAGCTCCACGAGATACCCACGAGAAGCACGTGCAAATGAGATCCATGACCATCAGCGATTTTCAAGCACGCACAACAATTCCTTTTCTTGCTCATCAGATTAAAATACACCGAACAAGAAGCCTGTTCATCCAGTGAACACAGGCACAACTGTTTGTGTAGTGGGAAGTGCCTTTCAAACCCAGGCCCTGAAACGAGATGCCGAGTCCCACTGTATGGTACCAGAGGGACTGCGATGCCAAGTCCAGAGTTACGACAGCAACGTGCATCGTGTCTCCCAGCAAGTGCACTTGGCAGAACATGAATAAACTGCAAGAAGAAAAATAGCCTCTCACCCTGCAGGGCAAGCAGCTGGTACTGGGGTGGGCTAACACATCCATCCACCTGAAATAACACCTGAAAGAATCACCTTTACAACGTAAGAGGTCACAGGATGGTACAGAAGAAACAAGCAAATCCCAGTGTAAGTCCAGGACACTCCTAAAGGCTTCTGCTTTATTATCAACAGCTATGAAATGATTTCTGACCCATTTCAGAGCACAGTGCAGAGCTGGCAGCCCACAGAGGATGCAGAACACATCCTGTTTGAGAAAGGGAAGTCACCTACAGAGCCACATCCTCCAGTCCTTGCACGGATGAGCCCTGACAGAGCCACACGCAGGTGGATGCTGAGAGCTCCCAGACTTGCCCTGAAGTGAGGGAGGTTTCTGACCTGAGACAGCCACTGGGCTCTTTCCTGAAACACTACCAGCTGTAGCTTCCTGCAATAAAATAATAAAAAGAAATAATTCTGTACCTGCCTCATTTATCTAGAAACTGGTACCAGAACAACTTGCCACTGGCAACTTATGGCCTATTAAAATACCAACCGCTGTGCAGCCAGACCACAGGATCCCAAAGGCATGCATGAATTCCTCAGAAATTCAGCTACAAAGCTAGAGTCAACACTGATGGCAGCTCAAGAGCACAAAGAATAAACAGACTGGAAGCCATTTAAGCTTTTCCCTGTATTTTAGAAATAAATATGTGTCTCACAGGAGGAAGGCCAGACACTCCTACCTCCCCTTGTCCCCAGCCCGAGCTGACTGTATTGCCACCCTGCAAACTAAGCAGGCTGCTGTTTTAAGTACAACATTAATTTTCAATGAGTAATTTTTTTGAGCCAAGGGCTGCTTAAGCCACACAGATAAGGCTGTTGCTAAGAGTCAGCTGTCAAAGCAATGCCAGCTCAGAATCAGCAATGAGGGGGAAGTTTGAAAGCTGCCTGTATCCAAACATATTTACTGATGCTGTACACACAGCCTATCAGTTACAGGGCTTTAGATTACAGCTTCTGGCCAACAGAGCAGCCCCTGCCTGAGCCAGAGCAGGCAGAACAGAGCATGAACAGAGACCGTTCTTCACTCATACAGCCCCCATGGCAGGAAGGTTTTAACCTAACTCAGCCAGTCTTTCGACAGACTCCAACGCAGTGACAGGAAGAGGCAAGTCCAGCACGAAGCAAACCAACCCACACCAAAGCACCTCTGGTCAGACCCTAGAAAGGGTGACTGAAGTGCTCTGCAAACTCAAAGTGCAGCTTAAGACAGTTTGTGTTGGGGACCTTGTGGTGCTCCACCACTTGTGCAATTTTTCCAACACCCTCAACTTACCAGAGGTTAAACCTCATCCACTACTTCTGCTCTCACAACCCTGTACCTACATTTAGCTGCACTGCTGGAATGAACCCCCTCTTTCTCACCTTTGCTGTCTAGTTCCTCTGTATTTGATTCAGAATGCAAGGCAGTGCAGGTGCTATGCTTTGATATCATCTCAAAATAGGTTACATTTTATTGCAAATCATTTCTAGAGGTTGTATTAAAATCCCTGCTCCATTAACACCGTCAGCCCATTCCTGAGGCTCAGCTGGGAAGGAAGCATTAGTGTGTGAAGCTGCTGTGGAGCATCAAAACTCACTCACTTGATCTGTGTGTTAGGAATCTATGTACACACGGGGAAGCTCTACATTCTCAGACACATTTGCCACAAAAGTACTTTTAAAATCACACCACATGCTGTAGCAGAGGATAGAGTCAAGCACACATCATCCTCAAATATAGAACTGAGAGAATGCTTTAAAGCCACGACCAAGTTATTTGCTTTATTAAACTGTGGCAACCCCACAAGAATCAAGAGGCAGAACTCAGCCAACGATCCCCTCCTTTCACTACAGCTCATTTTCTTCCCTCTTTGGGACTCTGACTCTAGAAGAAACAATATAGTTACCTAACCTTTGTTTTAAGGTACACAGTAGTGAAGATTCAGATCTTCGCTGGGCTGAATCAATCCTTCAGTCTCTGATTAACGAGCTAACGATTTTCCAGTCTGAAAGAGCCAAACATGGTGAACCTAATTACATGAAGGAGCCTGTAACATCAGACACAACGACTATGTAAAGACAGTGAATTAGGTGATTTCTCTCACCACCCAGAGCTGCACTCTGGAGGTGGCACGACTTGCACCTCCCTTCACAAAGGCTTCTGAATCACCAGCCCTGTGCTAGCTGGGCAATGTTTCTCCCTCTTCATGTCCTACAGAAATGAAAAAGTTGTGTATTGCACTAAGGCATAATGATGCTTTGCATCCCACCAGGTGCAGAAAGCAATTAGCTTCAGGTCCTTTGTGCCTACATAAGGATAACAGAGCCACACTTGCACAAACACTGACCTCAGCCCACAGGGAGTTGTCAGTGTGAGGTGTCTTCCCAAATATCAGCATTTTGACTTTCTGGATGCAGCTTTACACCCCCCCAAAAAAACAGATATGCAGTGCAGGAAGTGGCTTTTCATACTGACTCAATTAAAAATTGCAAGGCTAAGGACTTCCTGGGTTCAAGCTGCAGCACTGACATACTTGGAGGTCAGACCACCCTAAGAGGGTCAGCTCTTCCCAGATCCAGCCTGCATGCAAACAGCTGCTGGGCTGCAGGAGACAAGCTATGTTCCTTGGTGCAGGAGTGCCAGGCTCAGAAACCCAAGCTGAAATGCTGCATGTGCTTGGAAAAGCAGAGTCCCAAAGAAAACACAGTCTGAGGTGCCTTCAGAAGACAACGAGAAAGGTGGGAAATGCCTTCAAAGTTGCTCAACTCATGCAAAACAGTCTTTCCTCTAGAGTCAGACAGGGCCTTTCAGAGTACAATCCCTTCCTTTAAATCCAGAAATACCAGAGTGAAACTGTTGGCAGGCTAACAGAACAATGTAGGATGAAGTGTCAGGAGTCTGTGGATAACACCTGGCTTTCCACTTCCTTCACATGGTGCACAGGGAACACTCACTGCCAACACCGAGCCAGAAATCAATCAGCACCGAGGCAAAGAGCATCTGGCTGTCAGTCAGCAGTGAACTGACACTGTGAGCACAAATGGGGGAAAATTTAATTGAGTTTTCTTCTTCTATAATACCCAAAGATGTACATGTATGTACTCCACCAGCCTGGAGCTTTAGGTACTCAACTGGACATCCAGGCTCCTGCCTGTGCTGATCCACGGATCAGAGAGCTCCCGATGAGCTTATCATATCACCTCTACAGGAACAAAGCTGCACACCCCCTAAAAAGCTTCAAACCAGTACAAAATGCAGCCACCCATCTGCTTGACAAAAACGGTTGCCATGAATACATCCCTACTGCTCTGTGCCTGCTATTTTTGAAGGTGCTTAGGAGGCAACTGAATTCACTGGTGGTTGTGCTATTTAAGTATCTGGATTAATAGTATTCAAGGAATATATTGGTACTTCTCTGTGGGGAAATACAGCACCTGCCTGGCCTACACCTGGCTTAAATGCCTGTTCAGAAGCCCAATTTGTATTCCAACAGCAAGGTGAGGAACCCACGGACAAGAGATGCTTTTCACACAGAGCACTGTGAAGTTTTATACTCAGAAGCTTCACCACAGCCTAAGGAAAATTTGCAAAGGGAAGGGAAAGGACAAGCAAAAAAGATATTTACAGCTGCAACTTTAGTCACTTAAACCCAATGATTAATTGCAAGGCCTGAGCACTGAAAGTGTGGGCACAGGGTACCTGCTTGCAAGAAATACTAAAAAAAACCAAACCAGAAAACCCAGGAGAGGCAGATCCCCAAAGCTGAATGTGCTGACAGGACCTGGATCTCTTCCAGAGAGCCTTGAATTCCTAAGAGTGTTTAGTCTTAATGCATTTCAGACAGGTTTCCCTCCAGCCAGGCTGGGCATTGGAGGTCTGAGCAGCTCACAGAGCAGGAGGGGGGTCCTGGCCCAGGGTGTGCCCCACCAGACCCACAGCACCAGGCTGGGGCAGGTATGTCCAGCCCTGGCTGAAATGGACTTGGGACCAGGATGGGGTGATGGGAGCTGGCAGTACAGCCTGCTCTGCATACAGGTCACATGAACCCAGTGCCACCTGGCAACTCGTTGGGTATATCACATTCCCACCTCCTGACACAGACATGCAAGAGGTGCCAAGTGAGTTTATTGTAAACAGCCTGGAAAATCTGTCTCTGGACGTTCTTATATTTCAGACAACACTCCTCTTTCCACACCAGAGCTAGGAAAAAACTGATTTATTGCATCCTGTGAAGAGTTCCTATACCTACTTCTCCCCTCCTTTTACAGACTCCAAACGACAAGAGACACCTTACTCAGTTCTCTGAAAACTCAGGGTCAGAAAGAGCTACAGGTCAGCTCGATCACAGCTGCAAACTCTGATTGCCACAGACCACAGAAGAAGCCCAAATCGATTGCAGAGCAAACACTAGACTGTTTTACATAAGCAGCTCACAGGAGATGGACCCGACAGACATTACAACCTCAGATGCAATCGGTTCTGGAAGTGGTTGATTTCAGCGAAACAATCACAGACCCTAAATTATGTCCAGACTTCTAACACAACATGGACACAGCATCTCCTTCCCTTTAATCTTCCCCTAGATCCAAAGAATATCAAAAAAGTGATGAAAATGACTAGAGAAGCATAGAGCAGAGCCAAAGCATGATGTGAGGGAGCCTCTCCACATGGTAACTCTTCTCCTCCTCATTCCTGGAAATTCATCACTTCTGAAGTTTCTCTAACTGCAACGGGGAAAAATATTTGGAAAAGGTCAAATGACTCAATACAACTGAGACCTGTAACTTTTCAAGCAGGAACAGGTTTCCATGTGCTTTCAGTTAGAGCACAGACAGGTTAGGGGAAAGGCAGCAAACCCCCCAGCCCACTTCCCCTTTGCTCATTTCGAAGCAATCAAGCCCAGGGAGAGCAATGTTATGTGTTTGGTTTGAATTACAGATGATTTTGCTGCTGGAACACATCTGTAAAAGCTGGAACCCCAGCCAGCTCAGAAAACAACCCACACGGCTGGCAGCACCAGCAAATCCCACGGATGGCTCCTAGAAGCTGCGTTCAGGGACAACAAGGAGAGGGAGATGGACACGTCTCAGCACAGGCTTCTCCTGAGACACCCTCCAGTGCAACTCATTATGACTCCAGGAAGCAGAGGGGTTAATTTCTTTCCAAGTTCACATACTGTTTGAATTCCTTAGATAAGCTGCTTCCACCAAACCCAAGGATCTAGCCTCAGGGGAGAACACTGTGAGGAAAAGCTCTTTTGATAGATTTTCTTCAAAAGAGAAATTAATTCAAAGTCCATTTTTGGAGGTGTTCCACGCCCACAGCTTCTACAGACTTCAGACGAGGTTGCATCGTGCCTCTGGACAAAAAAAACAAGCTTTGAGCAATGCCCTACCACTTCTATTTGCAAGAAATGTTTTATGCTTGCCCAATAAAAATCTTCCCTCCTGAAATGAGAAAGCTCAGCATGCAGCACCACAAAGAGGAAAACCAGACCAAACCAGGCTTTAGCCCTGGGATAAAGCAGTTAACAGCTAGCACAAACTAATCCTGTACCTTTAAAACTGAGCAGTCACTCAGGAAAGCAAAAAAACAAGTTTTGAAAGCCACTGAAAGCTTCCTTCACATCTTGAGGCAGAAAGCAAGCAAGTCTGGGCTGTTATGGAATTCGTGTTTGCATACTGCTGTTGATAATCTGTGTGCATGGCTGGAAACAAAGCGAGTTTTTATTAGCAATTAGTAGCAAGAGTGGGGACAGACTTGCCTCAAGGAGTCAGAGAAATGCCAGTACACGATGGCAGAACAACCTTACAAAAGGTGCAGCAGGACCATCCCAACGTAACAGATCACATGGGAAACTGCTGCTCTAAACTGGGAGATGCAGTGACATCAGTTCAAGGAGATAAACTGGGTCTTTAACACTGACAACTTTGACTCCAGGCAGCAGTTTTCCCTTGCACAGAAATTTGCAATGCAAAGCAAGATACTTCCACCCTTACCAAGAACAGAAAATCAGAATCAAAGGGGAGAGCAAAGATGAGAAGGGTTGATTTGCTTATAGTTTTCTACAGAGCTGAGTTTCAAGTAAGGCATGAAGGCAGCACAGCACAGAGTCTGAAACTGTGTGAGAACTCGGGCAAGGAAGGGAGAAAAATAAGAGAGGATTTAATCTGCACTCTTCAGCCCCTTTCAGGGGAGTGACCTCCTGCTCCCTCCCCTCATCTCTGAAAAATTCAATCCAGCTCGGATAAGCCAACACCACCCAGGTTCAGAGCTCTCCAGCTATGTACTTCCCCCGCTCCAGAGAATGATGTGGCATGTGGGGCCCTACAACAGAACTATTAAAATCCCATCAAGGGGTAAGCAAGTGGTGGCCATATGCTAAACTGCTCAAGGGAAGAATAACCAGGGAAAGCAGCAGAGCCAGGCAGCAAGTCTGCAAGCAGGGTCTTACCTCGTAGATAAGCTGGCAAAGTCTCCTCCATCTAGCAGCCTGATTTTGCAGAACAGAACCCCATTCACAAAGGGGACAGCAGTCAGCTCTTCTAGAGTGAAACTCGTCTGAAACTTGAATTTCTTCTTCTTCATCAGGAAAGCCATGGGCAAATTCAGCGTGGAAAGCCCAGGAATTCCAAACAAGAGCAGGGAGAAAGGGCTCAAAACACACAGAGACAAGCAGGGGAACGGCACTCGTTCCAGGAGCACAAGAAGGGAGTAAGTTCCAGTTCAGTTACAACGACGGCCCAGCTTCAAAGGCAGGATTCTCTTCTCTTTGGTGGTCGGGTCTGGCTGCAGGACCATCGCCACGGCAGGCTTCAGGTGAGCAGAAGGAGGTCACATTAAATCTCTGCAACATCTCCAAGGGAAAACGGAGGGAGGGGAGTTGGTCTCAGCTCCAGACCAGCAGGAGCTGTCCCAGTTAAGAGGCTGCAGTGCTCTGTCTTCAGCACAACCTCTCCTGAAAGCATCTGTTGTGAGAAATCACCTCGAGTCCCTGGAGGAGCCTTAAGTCTGTGGGCAGCGCATTCTGAGAGCTTCCAGTTTCTATCTCCTCCTCGTGTGCAATTCCTTGATACAGGTCTATGGGTCAGCCTTTGGGAGGGAAATGAGTAAATGAGTTCCAGCCAGTCTTGGGCTTCTCCTCCTGCTCTAAAACCTGTTTGGATGGGTAATATTCAGCTCAGACTAATTCCAGTCTGAAGAGGTATGGCCCCAATTAGCCTGGCCCCAACATCCTCTTCCCCCTTTTGCCTAGGGCAAGCTTCAGTGTTGTCATCCCCCCTCGTAATTTCTGTTTTGCAAATCAGCTAATAAAAATCTGCTCTATTTCCAACCATCATCTTTAGAGGCCGTTTACAGAGCAAGACCAGTCTAACATCTAGTCTAATAGAGTAAGCAAAAGCCACCTCAAAAACCAAAAAATCTGCTGCTTTTCTGCATTTCCAACCAGCCCTAAGTGTTAGCACCTGTATCTTACAAATGGAGAGGGCAGCAGAGAGGGGGGAGGAAAGGAAAAAAAAAAGCAGTCTGCTCCAGATTATACAGCATAACAACCGAATCAGGTCATTGGGCTGTCCAATCGCCAGGGCCACGGTGAGCACTGCCTTCCCCGGCACCGGGTCCACACCGAGCGCTGCACAGCGCTGGGGATTCATTTCGTTACACATTGACACGGCGCTTAAACCAGGGACACAGAGGCTGATTAGCATCTGAAAGGGACAAGGTTATGGACACGGGGCAGTAAACAATCCTCGCCGATCCTGGGCGCTGCCTGCAAGGGTGGGCAGTTAAAGCCCCTCTCGGGCGGCTCTGCCTGCTGTGCCGGGGCACGGGCGGCTCTGCAGAGGCTTTGCTGTCCTGTGGATGCCTCGGAGCGGAGCGAGG
>NW_008672241.1:0-229 GCF_000695815.1 Acanthisitta chloris | reverse complement strand
GAGCCAGACCTGCCCCTCTGCCCTGAGCTGAGCTGCTGCCAGGTCTCAGCCACGGACTGTGCACTGAGATGGGAACAGGTCCCAGCACACCTCTTGCCCTGCGGATCACACACCAGGCTGCAGTGACGACACAGTCTATCCCGGGTGCTCCTGGCTGTCTAGTCCCTGAGCTGTGCCCAGGTCTCAGCTCCCGTTCCCAGCCATGCCCTGAGCTGTGCCCAGGTCTCAG
>NW_008672240.1:0-7201 GCF_000695815.1 Acanthisitta chloris | reverse complement strand
CTGCCCGTCCCGGCTCTGCCCGTCCCGGCTCTCCCACCTCCGGCTCTGCCAGTCTGGGCTCTGCCCGTCCCGGCTCTGCCCGTCCCGTCTCTCCCACCTCCGGCTCTGCCACCCCCTCCCCACCCTGCGCTTCCCCCGCGAGGGTCCTTGTGAGTGGCCCTGGAGCCGGTGGAGCCACCCGGACTACAGCTGGCAGCAGCATCCTGAGAGCTTCTCTGCTCCTTGCGAGTGCATGTGGCACCTCGCGGTGCTCAGACTCCCCTTGTCCTGCTCTGCAGCAGTCCATGACCAGCCCTGCAAAACCTCTGCTCCGGCTGCAGGACAAAGCCATGAGGTATCCTAAATCCTAACTGGCTGTAACTGGGAGAGTAAGAGATCCCTGACGATATCAGGGCTTGGGACCCCTCCTTTCCCTCCGTAGTTTGTACAGGCGTTCAGAGAGACCCCAGTAGGACAAAACTGGGTCAAAGACCTCACCTCTGTCTGATAAATCTTTCCTGCAGCAAAGTAAACACAAGCTGAACATCTCCATCTCATAGCTGTCAATTTTATTCGGAAGCATGAACCAGGGCAAATCATTCAGCCTTCATGATGCGTGAGCCCTCGGCTTGGGAGGATAAATGGAACTAGCTGAGTGTCTATTGATTAGTTCAACAACCACCTAGATAAGATACAAGGCACTTAATGCATAGATTTTCAAGGTAAAAGCCTGATCCTGCAGCTTACATCCTGACATTGGAAAGGGTTTAATTCAAGAAGCCTGTGAAGTGACAGAAAAACCTCACATGCATTTTAATGGGCAACAGAGCCTTCCAAAAGACAGCAACAAAGAGCAATCGAGCTTCTTGATTCCCTTAGATCCCTGTTTGCTTAGCTGCTGGAAAAGCATACCCAAAGGCATGCACACACAGGTATCCTGAGGAGGGATGCTGCCTGTGAGCACCAATGAATGCCAATCTCCAATGAATGCCAATCTCCAATGAATGCCAATCTCCACGAGGAACAAACTCCTCAGAAGAGCTTCCTTGCACGCTCCTGTCACTCAGTCACTGTCCTGGCATAGGTCATGTTTATTGAGTCAGTAGGACCTGGACTTGTTCAAACCAGTGGCAAAACTACAGAGGGAAGAGCCAGGTCCTGCTGTGATACAGCACAGCTGGAAGGGAACACCAGGGTTTGGCTAGCTGGGGGACCCCATCTCACCCTCTCTCCCAAAGCCCAGGCCAGCCTGACTGTTCTCCACCTGGGCTGCATGGCTGATTGCTGATACAGGTGCAGCCAGTCACCCCCTGAACAGAGAGGGTTGCACAAATCTGGGACAGAACTGAAAACTGAGCTCAGAAATCCCAGTTAGCACTTTAAAATCCTGCTGTGCCGTGTGACACTGTTTATAATGAGAGTTGACTTTGATTTGATTGGCTTAAATTACATCATTCACTAGGCAAAGAAGCCCCTTCGTACAAGGAGGTAAGACTGATCGTGGACTGAAAACGTTGAAATATAATACAGTAAATAATACAGTAGCATACAAGGACAGCTGTGATGTTGTAAAGAGATTTACCAGAGCCCTTGGTAAGAGAAGCCAACAGATTTCATACAAACGAGTAGGTTTTCTGCACCATGCTATGGATACTCAGTGTTTGCTTAGTGATTATTCTGTTGCGTTTGTCTCCTTCAGGTCCTGCTGTCACTTTGCTTTTGCAGTGCAATGTATCAGGTGAATGTCAGTGCAGTGTAATCAGGATCCTTTGCAGTGGGCATTGGGCACGTGTTGAATGCCCAATCCAGAATTCTGGATCATCTCAATAGATTACCAGACAAAAGGTGATTAGATAAAAGCACATAAAGCAGCAGAGCAGCTTGCCCAAGGTCATAAAACAGTCAAACTGAGAAGCAAGCTCCATTTTCCTTGCTTAGTACCAGTTCCTATCTTTTACAGAGTATCATGTTGGCAGGGATAGACCGCAGGGCCTCATGGACTTTATAGCATGTTCTGGTTTCATTACAGTGGAAGCTACTCATCAGTTAGAAACCTAATTGCTGCTTTTGTAGTGCTTCTCACTGTTCTATCTGACTAGGCACTGTTTTGCAAATACCCACCCTGGGGCTAGAGGACCTTCAAGCACCTTCAGTCAGAAGTGTGATACACAAAGGAATGAAGCTGAAGGGCCTTGGTGTGGAGGAAGCACAGTTTTGATAACGGATCCTGTTCTGTCATGTGCCGTTAGTGCCTGAGAAAGCCCTGGATTGTTCTCACACTTCATGCTACAGCTTTTCATTATTTGAGCAAATGCCATTTGTTCCCTGTACTTCTTTCTGTAGTCAGCATGTGGACATCCTTTCCCCTTGGAGCTGAGCTGGCTGGTGGTGCACCTGGCAATGGATATACCCTGAAAGGAAACTGTCGCAGAGTCAGGACTCCCTGATTGGTTACAGTAATTAGATGGCAAGTCATGACCCAAGCAGAAGATTGCAAGAAGATAAAGGCGACACTTGCAGGAACCGAACATCACAGAAAAATGAATTCTCTGCCTGGGTTCTGCCAGGAATCCCAGTGCAGCAGCATGTAAGCAACTGAGAACTTTTCACAGGTGGCCACTTAATGTCTCTGTCTCATTTTCAACAACGCTTAAGCTATGCAGCCTCACTCGGGCTCCACTCATAGCAGGGTGTGCATTCACAACAGCTGCAATTCAAGGCAACTGGAACTGTGCTTTGAACAAAGAAAGTCCTGGTATGTAATATCAGCTCCTAAGTAGTTTGAATAAGCACAGACACAATTAGGGGACACTCGATAACTTTGACTGTAGACCATCTATGTCTTGGTTCTCCAGCCGTAAAACCACATCACACTCATGATGTTAACAGGAAGATAAAACAATACATCCTTTCAAAGATTTGTTATTTACTTTATCATAGTGCCTAAAAGTTTGGACCTGGACCGACCATGTCTGGTGTTGCACAAATATGTGAGAAAAAGTCATCCTTGCTCCCTTAAAAGATTATAGCATAACTTAAACCCACGAGCTAACAGATGGTAGGACAGAAGACAGAGAATGAAACAGAACCATCTACTGGTTTGCCCAGCACACCTGTGCTTCAGCACCTATGCTCAATTTTTTTTCCAGATAAAACAGAAAAAAAGGCTTTTAAAAGAAGGCTTAAAAGGCTTCAGACGCTGTGGTATGACCCAGAAAAAACTTCTGCACAGCCTCTGCAAGAGGCTATGCAGCCTGTGCACCCTATGCTTTGATGAACACAGTCGCTTTCAAAAAGTTAGTGCTGGGAACTGCCAGGGAATCCAAAAGTTTTAAATAATGCTGAGTGCAGGAGAGGTAATAATAATGCTGAGTGCAGGAGAGGTTCTCTCCACACAGAAATGATCGCATAGTAAGAGGTAAAAATCCTGTCTACATGTACTATAGTAAGACACAGTGATTCGAATTTTCCACGTAATCCAAAACAGAGTCTGTACCACAGTTATTTGTGTACTCTCTGTGCTGCTGCCTGACCACCCCACTCAGAGCCCACCGTCTCTCCGGCCCCGGGCACAGGGACTGCTCCCACCACAAGGACTTTATTAGGTGATGGCTTTGCCAGCTAATTTGAAAAGCAATCATTTATCCTAGTCTTAACACTGATTCTGAACCTGCAGATCTCTGCAAAAGGAACAAGCAGACCTGAGAATTTAGCAATCAGCTGGACTTAATACATATTTTCAAAGCATTGTAGGTATCTTGTGGGAGCAATCTGTGGATTCCCTTGGAAATTTTGTGGAAATGTATTCTTTCAAATCATTACCCAGCCTTTCTCTCCGCCCTCTACCATTTCAGGACAGGAGTACATATACTGTTCTCTCTTTTCCTTGGCATCTGGGCAACTCCTCTACTGTCACTTCCCTGTAGTCCTCAGCTGGCATAAGAATTCCAAAATAAATGAGAGTGTTGTAATCAGGAGAAAAATACTGTGTCCTTGTGGTGTTGATGTTTTTGCAGCTCAGCTCCTCAATGACCACCACAAATTGAGCTGCATATTTCTTGACAAAAATATGCCTGCATTGGTAACTTGGCAGGTCCCTCTTTGAATAGACATTTAACTACTTAACTGCTCACAGCTGCCAGCAAAGTTCAGGTGATGAAGCAGGGGAGAAGAGGCACCTTGACAAGAAGCAGGTGGGTGGGCTTTGTGGCCTGCAGACCTTTCCTGCACATCTGCTGGTCAAGAAGCTTTAAAAGGGTCTGTGAAACCCCAAAACTAATATAAGAGCAACATATTACAGCAGAATGTCTTTAAAGAGGCAAATATATGGACTAAGTATCTCCTAAGTTTAAGCATGTTTCAAGAAACCACATAAGCGAAATAAGCCTCAGCAGATAATTTATAAACCTGCCCACAGGCAACTGAAGAAGAGCATGAGCCAGAACGGAAGTACTTAAAGGTGTGTTGCTGTGTGCAGTCACACAGCCTGAGGGAATGTATTAGCCAGGGAACTAAAAGGACAAGGATGGGATTTTTAAAGAACTTGCTGTTGGCTTAGCTCTGCCAACATTCACTCGTGCGAAACTGCAACCAAAAAGACAGGTCCTACCTGTGCTCATCTCCCAGAACCAACGCTCTTACTGGGGCCATTCAGCTTACAGTATCCTTCACTTCTTTCAGACAGTGAAGTTATGCCTCTACTTCATTTTCAGTAAAACTGGGTGCACAAAGTCCTGATTTATTTATCCTGTAGCCTCGGAGCTCCTGCAAGTGTTTTTGCCTGCCCTCCATCAATTCACAGCAAAACAACCTTCAAAGTGTGCTGATCTGCACCTTGAACCCATGCCTTCTCACCAGCCTAGAGGGCACAGGGTGGAACCAGAGCTGTTTATGTGTCAGGCTGGAAGAGTTAGGTCAAGATCACTCATACTGCCAAGTTTTCCAATGTCCTTTGCAGAGGTCTGAGTGGATTGACAAATTCTCTGGCTGTAGATTGGGGCAAAGACAGCACTGAGAGTTGGAGGAGATGCTCCCACACCTGGAGGGCACTGCAAGGTCACCACTTGTGCAACACTCACTGCTGACTAACAGCAACCCCACTGAGCAGAGCACCTAACTCACTCCCCAGACTGGGTAAGCACACAGAGGTACTGGTGAACTATGCCTCTGGGCTCTCTGCATCCTCCAGCAGGGCTCAGCAGACCAGCACAGGGACAGAAAGGCCACAGAGGAAGAGGTACAGCCTGACTGTACCATTTTTTCCACAGCTGTTGATTTTTATTACAAAAGGGCAGTGACTGTGTGTTATGAAAGTGCACAAAATACGAAGCTAATAATAAACTGCTAAGGATCACATGGAGGCTAAAACTATGCCTCACTTCAGTGGTTGCTAACATCCAGGCTATTTAGACTAGTTAACAATGTAGACTAAAATAATTCCTGTATGAATTAAAGTACAGGAGGCATTAATTGTTACACCAGCAGAACCAGCTAAATTATGCTGAAAACACATACTCCAAATGTACATGATGAAGCTATGAGGGAATGAAGACAGTTGGTTCTTTTCCCACAAATTTTACATTAAAGAGGGGAATTGTTATCTTGTACCATCCAATATGAAAAAGTACTCAAGAGATTTTTATTTTTTTTAAATGAAAGAATGCCCCAATACAAGAAACATTTTCCAGGGCCAAAGTTCAACCTTAGTTCAACTGAAGTTCTTATACCTTTGCAAGTAGCCTTAAAAAACCCCAAGCCAAAACAGACCTTGGGCCCACAAATTGGGCTGAAGTGTGGCCACCTGAATTGTTTTTACTTTTAAGGTCTTCATCTTTCTTCATTTTCCTCCACTTTCACAGAAATCCCGTGTATGCACAAATAACTCATGCACAGGGCCAAAGACAAACCCTTTGGAGAGCACAGCTCCTCCTAAAACTGTTCCTGGCAATACAAGCTGTGGGATATGTATCTTATGGCACATGTACTAAATATACTTTTAGAGTTCATTGTAAGTCATGGTTTTTGCTTTTCCTACTTAACAAAGGTACTGGGAGACAAATAATATTCTTTTCACATCCAGTAAGAAATGTGAATTTAGAGAGACAATTCAGAGCACATCAATCTTCAGCAAGTTTCTCCAAAAGTTAATTGTACTCCCTATTACTACTCCAAACTGCTCTAGTACCTCGACACTGAGTCTCACAAGGCAATCTCTTGTCCATGTTAGGACACCTTTATGATCCAAAGATCCTTCCATGAACACACACATCAGGAGCTAATAGCTCTTACTCACCTCCTGGTTACATGAACTTGAATGAGTTGCCTAGGTATCTTGCTCTAAGGTATGTTTTCCAATCCCTGAATCATTCTTATAAATCTCTACTGATCCTTTTGAACCTTTCTGAAGTTTGATTTCCAGAACAGGATGAAATGCTTTACTGGTCGCATTAATATGGATGTGCATGTGGTAAATCTGGTCATTTGGCAAAGAATTAAAGTTAAAATAATCGGTGAAACCACAAATAGAGGAGACATTTAGGACTAAAAATACCAGCAAAAGACATTAGTTTTTCACTTCAAATGAGATTTTTAACATGAAAGCTGAAAACTAGGTTATAACCTGTTTGGGCTGTAATCAGGTAGCTGAGGCTCAGAAGAGCTGCACTGCACTGGAATGAATCTTCAGTTTATTTTTAAAATTAATTGCCAAAATTAAAGTTGCTTTTTTTTTTCTCAGCATTGGTTGAACTAATTTTCCTGTAAATTGATTTAGCAAATGATGTAGAACATGTCCATAAAGCTATCTCTCAGGGAAACAACTGCCCTCTCCTCAGCCTGCACACTGGTGGGCCTGACTTTCTCCATACTTGCTCCAAAGTGTAAACTGTCCTCATGTGTGTAAAGCAGATTCTGCTCCTAAGTGGTAACTGTGTCACCTTAAATATACCTTTACTCCATGGATTTTCACAATGCAGTACAGGACACTGGATGCAATCTCTGCAGAATGTCAGAGACCAGTGCATGAGAGAACTTCCTTCCCTTTTTCTGATATTATAGGAGTTTGCATATTTGCTTTAAGGAAAAATATTACCATAAATCTCCAGCTGAGTAAATGTGCTTTTAAAGGCTTGTTGCATTAAGCCTTTTATTTTACCTACATTGTTACCAAAATCCTACCTTGGCAGATGCAGATGGAACCACTGTGGTCGCTGAGTCCAGGACT
>NW_008672239.1:13954-23325 GCF_000695815.1 Acanthisitta chloris | reverse complement strand
TCGCAGGTAACCCCAGCGCTTCCCTCGCCTGGGGAGCTGCTCCTTCCCTTTTTGGGGAGCAGAAGTGCCTGGCACAGACCCCTCTCAGCCCCCCCAGCACTGGCGTTTTGTCACACTTACAGTTGGTTTTACCAATATTAGCCTAAAAACTGTCCTGGAACACGCAGCAATCTCGTGCTGAGGTGTGGGATTAGAAGTGGAGACTAGCTGGTGTTCAGGGCTGTTGTCAGTTCACTCACTTTCCTTTCCCAGGGCTACAAAAGAACATAGGGACAAAACTAAAACCTTGGGAGCACAGAAACGTTAAAAAAAATGTAACATTTTCTAGCTAGATTTGTGCCAGAGCTGCTTGCTTCTTCTCTGCTGGTTTCTAATGAGTAGACAGAGAGGTGCAAATGAACAAAGCTTTCTTTGTGCTGCTCAGGCTCCCAGTTCCATGCAGATAAATTTTGAAACTGCATTGTGTTTTGACTTGAGTCTAGGAAAATATCAGAAGGCTATTAGGCACTGCAGCCCTGGTCCTTATGTGATATGTAGGGATATAATCTCCATTTAAGTTGTATGAAGATCAGGTTGCTTTTTGCTTTTTATAAAGTAGCAATTTTGAGGAATATAGGAAAGCCAGCAGGAAATTAATGTTTTATACTCACATAGGGACATGATTTTATAAACTGTCAAAATCTTGCTGATGTCAGCCTTAAAAAAAGTTTTGTAGCAGTTTAGTAATACTTGTCTGGGAATGGTCAATGCAACATTGCTACCAAAATGGCTTCATTTTTAAAAATACCTGTTAAAGCTTTAAACTAATGTGCAAAACCTTTCCAGCTGTGTTTTAAAGCATTCTTATTTGGAAAAAAAATCAAATACTGGTTTAGAAACTGATTGGCATTCAGGCAACCTTGTGGAATGGAGGTGGCTGTTATGATGAGAGGTATTGGTGTTTGCTTTTTACCCAATCTTATTATTTTTTTGTGTATAGTCTACTGTAGCTACTATATGATTTATTTTTTAAGTCTTCATGCCTGTTGCCTAAATTTCACCCTCACCTTTAGTTACCCTACCCTGCTTTGGGATCCTCGAGCTCTTGCTCTTCTAGTTGGATCAGTATTAGTATGACTATAAGCAGTGACAAAAGTATTTGCTTTTCCCTCATGAAATGGATAGTAAATGACAAAGTGCCTATTTGATGTTATTGTAAAAAGAGGTTCATTCTCATGCACGAAAGTTAACATATGTGAGTTCTTTTAAGGGAAGTGTTGGTTTGGGATCTGGGCTGAGTTGGGAGGGGTTAGAAACCAGTAACTCCATAAAAAATGAATAATTTTTGGGGGGCTGTTTATTAAGTGACCTTAGTTTACTAAGTGTTTAGTGGTGACCTTGAACTTGGAAGACAGGAGAGCAGATCTGTATGTGTATGCATGTGAGAAGTGAATGATAAGTAGAAAATACTTACCTTTTGTTACTTACCATAAAAACAGATTGGTATGTGTCTCTGTCACTTCAAGTGTTTGGAAAATGAGAATCCTTAAAGGAGTAAGGCCAGCTTGTAACCTGGTCAGAGACAAGGGACCAGTCACTTTTCAGGTTGTGCCAGGGATACAGAGCCTTTGGTGAGTCAGTTTGGGAAGACATTCTCCCATGTGAAGTACAGCCAGTATAAGCCATGAAGAGTCCCTTGAAATTGCTGCAATAGATGTAATGCTCCCTAATGCAATTTTTGCAGGATCCTTCCTCTTTTAGGGAGATAAAGCCATATCTGATCCATTCCAGTTAAGAACTTTCTTATTCCTTGCATAAATGAAAAATTGACTAGTGGCTCTCTAAGCTATTTTGGTATTCTTATAACTTCCAGAAATCAACCCAAGAGGAAAGTGCCTGGAGATTCCTAATTCCATTTCTTTAAAAGGAGGTCAAAGGGATAGGTTTCCAAATAATTTAGAGGAAAATAGGAACACCAAAGCACAAGTTTTAAACTTTTATATGGTTTTTTCCCTCTTTTTTAGTTGTCCTCAATTGCTTTCTTACATGAAAGTGTGTCTGTCAGGGACTGCAGCTGTCCCTATTTGTATAAATGCTGTAGTGTTCAGGCTATAGCAAAGAATATGAGGCCTGCAAAGAGTCTTGTAGTTTCGTTTAAATTACTCTCTTCAGTGCTTTAAAAAATGGCCTCATGTGAGGAGGGACACACGCTGCATTGAACAAATAAAATTCAAACCATTAAGCATATCCAGGGCCTTTCAGACCAGACCATTATCTGTATAAACTAGCTACTAAGAAGCAGAAAGACTGCCATATCATAGCAGCTGGAAACTGCTTTCCAACATTGCTTCTTAGTTCTCCTGATACCTCCTTCACTCAAAGTATATTCTGTTGGCTAAAGATGGGAGTGCTAGGTTTTTAAACGTGTGGATCCTGTTTTCCAGCCCTGGTGAACACTGTGTAGTAAATCTGTAGGGAAGTCAATGAAGAGAGAAAGGCCAGAGTCTGTATGTATTTATATGTGTGTGTCTATATACAGCCATGACTATATGATTTTATTTCTGAGCCACTCAAACCTCACTTTGTTGGATACAAATAATGAGAAGCCAAAACCAATTGGAAAAAAAAAGAAGGAGCCACATCTCTGGATTCAATCTAATAGACAGGCACCATCCTATGTTCTGTAGAGTCATACACCCTTGCAGACTTTGTTCCCAGATGGAACTGCCTGTAATTTCCATGGTATTTTGTCTTCCAGAGAGAGGTGGTTCCAAACAGGATGGAAGTCACATACTGCACAGCAACCAGCAGCAACTGAAAGAACTTCTCTTGTTTTTCTTCACCTGGATTGTATGTGGTCTGGGTTTTGCTGGGGTTCTTTGTGGTGGTTCCTTCCTTCCTTCCTTCCTTCCAAATAATATCAATCAGATTTGATTTTCTGTCTTTCCTTTTCTTTTTAGCACTACTGACTGCTCTGTTTTCCCTTAAATTAGCAGAGCACAGTGGTGCAGTCAAAAGCTCTCGAAAAGGAATTTTGCTTGATTTCACTTACGTTGACTAGTCAGTGTTCTGTATTGACAATCATCTTAAGTGCAGCTCTTAAATTAAGAGTGCAGTCTTGAATATTTGGAAAGAGCTGGTCAGCTGGCCCAGGGATTATTTTTCAGTATGTTTAAAGGCATAAGAGCAAGATGATGCCATTCACCATTTCGTTTGCAGGGTTGTATTTCATACACATACTAAACACAAAACTGCCTTTTTTAGCAACAAAATACTGTGTTTGTCACTGGCATTGCATTGCAGTATCAGGGAGTGCTAGTGTAATATGAGTTTGATCTATCAGACATTTCATGGCTGACATTCAAAAGAAAATGCTCACTTCTTACTTCATCAATGTGCCTTTCATGGACCTCAGCAGGAGGTAGTGGCATCCCCATTCAGCTTACAGAAGACACATCTCAAACAAAACCAAGCACCAATCCAGTTCTGAATGGACAGGCAGCCAGTGGTCCTGTAAAGGTCGACATTATAGATAATCTTCAGTGCTGTTCCTCTAGGACCAAAGTCTGGGCCTAAATTATCCTGATATTCCTAAAGACAACACCTTTGACTAAGTGTTTATGGTGTTTAAATGCTCTGCTAGTTTGCACCTTTTTGTGTCTGTTTTGTGGATGAGATGATAAGATACTTCAGATCATTCTTTGCCATTCAGATACATGTCCTCCTGTTAAATATGTCTCTTCAGTGATGAAAACCTCTGGATTCTGTATTTTACAGCCTTTTTTCATTAACCTAATGGTTTCTTTTAATAGTCCCTCAACCATGTTGTTGCAACATTGGCTGCCATAGTTTTCTTCTACAAAAAAATACAGGTTGCTCTGCATGTTGTAGGATGGTTTTTCACCTTTTGCCTTTTTGTTTGCTAGCTTACCTGCCAGTACATAGGCAGAGGCAGATACACATCTTGCTGTTATTTTATAGTTCACCCATAGTCCCACAACGTATTCAGTGGTCAACAGGATGAGAACTCCAGGTTCTTTTAACCTGCTCTAGATACCTCTCAGCCTAGTATTAGTCACTCTATTTTTTTAATTTAAACCAAAAAATAATGATGATGTTAGTACAACAACACTACATTAATTTTTAAACTGCAGACCATGCTTAAATTATTATCCAATGTATATAGGTCACTTAGTGGTTTTCTGTTGCACTGGGTTAAATAGAGTTTCAATTGAAATCATCTCTCTTCTTGGCATTTTTAGACTGAATATTAACTTGGGTCAAAAATAATCAGAATGTTAGTTTGGAAAAAAGTATATGATAATTCAGTACCTTTTCCTTCAGGCTATGACAGAGTGTCTATAATATGATTCCCAGAGAATACAGCATGCAGTGACCTTGGTAAGTAATTGATGACACCTCACATAAGCACCTACTCTTCCTCTATATGATGTTGTTGCAGGATCATATTTGCAAAAAATGCCACAGCTAGCAAGAGCCACAAGCATTGATAAACTCCATTGTGGCAACAAAGGAGGAATAAAAACATAGAATGCAAAATATGTCATCTCAAAGTGAGCAGAAGATCTTGGAAAAGATTCTTTGCAGTGAGCATATTCCAACTATTTTAAAAGCTGTACTTAATTCAAGATCAAATTGCTATGTGAGTATGGGAAACCACAAAAAATAAGCTTATTGTTTTGTTCAGAGAAATATTATGTAGTCATGCAAGACAACCTGTCTCTGTCCTAAACAATGTTATTTCTTTATATGACTGAAGACATTTTATTTCCAGGTTTTATGTAACTGAGTAAAACTGACTTATTTGACAGTGACTTTATTTCACTATTAATATTCACAAGTATTGAAGAAGAATGGAAGGGAAAATTCATTTTAAAGAGGAAACAATCTGTTACTTAAGTAATAGTCTTATTTCTTTTTACTTTTTTTTCCCTGCTTCCCATGCTATGTGGAGAGATCTTTCTCCTCCAAGCAACCTAATGGATGACATGGCTTTAAGCAGCTATGATTCCATTTGTGCAAGAAAGAAAATGAAAAAAAAGAATGCTAGGAAGTCCATAGGAAGCAAAAGTCAATATCATTTTTTGTAATAAATTTATCCAATGACTTGTAATTACTTGATGATGATTCCTTTCCAAAAGGTTCTTAACAACTAGACACTTCCAACATATTTGCATAACTCCAGGTTTTTTCACATACGTCTTCAAAACTTATGCACAATTTTCCATTCAGTTTATATGATTAAACACGAGGTAAAGTAAACTGCAGAAATCAAAAAACATTCTTTTTACCCTATGCAGGTTGGATCACTTCTCCTTTTGCCAAGACAATGCCTGTCCCTACTGATCACCTGTCTACTGAGGCCTTTTCCCACCGTGTCAGGCCCAGGTTTTGCTAAGCAGGCTGTGTGAAAAGGTAGATACACATTTGTTTCCTAGTCAGGTTTGACCCATGCATTTATGAAATATTTATAGCTTATCAATTTTACCCTATACATTAAAATAATATTTAAGAGCCCCTACCTTGAAGGTAAGGATCTAATGAGGAAAGGGACTAGTTGCATTTACTTGTGGGATTTGCCTGTGTGAGAAAAGAGAAGAGCACCCATCTGTTTTCTCTTCTCATATACTAAGCTCTCATTTGTGATTTGAGTTAGTATGTTATTCCTTGTGTCATCAGCAACAGAAGTCTTTTTTTATCTTGCCATATTTTTATCTTTATCAAAAGACCCTGTGTGAGTATGTGAGGGAATTACCCTTCTACTAAGCTGTAGCAATAATATTTGTATTGGTCCTGCTCTGCTGTTAGGGAAGTGCTCCACAGCTAACTTTTGCAGTAAGTTGTTTGACAAACTCTATGATACAATAACATTTCTGTGTTGTTTTGAATAGCTAATCCACATTGTTTAGTGAGTTGGAAAAGAGTGGTTTATCCCTTTCCAGTGCCAAATGAATTGTAGCTAGGGTTCTGCACATTCCCACTTGAGCATTTAGCTAGGATGATTATAGAAAGTGTTTGGAAAAAGATTGATAGCTACTGCCAAAATGAATATTTAGTAAAACATGTTCTTCATAACCAAGAAACTCTACGTGTTTCATTGTGTGCCAGTTTTGAGGGCTTTTTTACATCTTCTCAAGCAAACATTTGACACTTTAAATCAAACTCTTCCAGGTTTTCATGGACATCAAATTTCGACTACCTAGTGGAATCTGTTACCCACTTCAGGATTTTTTTATCTGATTTTGTTTCTGCTTTTTTTGCTGGAGGAAATAGAATTAGTTTCCTGAGTCCTGAAATGCAATTTGTGTTTGAAGACTTCATTTTGATGGGAAATGCTATAGGTAAAATAATTAAATTCTTCAGATATTTATTTTTTGGAAGAGGCAAAAATAATGTCAGCAACATTTAGAGAAGTTCTAATGGATTTCTACATTCTTTATTCTCATATTGATTGTTTCTCACCCAGTTAGAGAGTAAATCACATAATTCATGTAGTTCTTCTTATAAGAAGAAATGGGAAACATTATTTTGTGGAATTCAAACCCAAAAGTTTTGACTGTATTGCAGCCAAGCCTTTCTTTGTGTGCAGCAGTAGCAAAAGCAATGGATTTCTGTTTGATGTAGCATGAGGAAATATGCTGTGAATATTGGCACTCATCTATCCATAGTGAATACTGTCTGATATGGATTTACAGAAGATGGATAGGGTAGTTGGATAAAAGCCCCACTAGAACATTTATATTACATTAGCAGTGATAGAGTTGCACTTGGCTATTAGCATTTGCTAATTTTACAAGGAGAAAAAATTGAAGAACTTTTCTCTGTGAAGAGTCTTAAACCCACTTCACCTATAAATGTCTTTTTAAACAACTAGTAAAATTCAAATTTAAAGGAAATTGATGTTTGAAGTTCAAAATGTCAGTGAAATTTTGAAGTTCTGCTGCAATAAAATTGTCCTGTAACAGAAAAGGAAGATGGAGATACCAGTCATATAATTTAATCAGACTAAGATAAAATTCAATTTCTGCCTCTCTCAAACTGTGTCTAAAGCTTTTGGTGCTGTCTAGAAGGTATCAGGGCCAGGCAGTCATATAGTAATGCAGACAGTTCCCTCTCCATCATCAAGACTACATATATTTTTGGTGTCAGGGTGCAGGGATGCTTCAATAGTCACAGAAGTTTCACTTACTTTTCACATCCTTCTATTAGAAAATGTGTATTTTAAGATGTTTTATTTTACTGATAAAGTTTATTGACTTGGATTAATTTTTACTTCATCCACTGACTATTACAGCTGCCACTGGACTATACAAATTGGGTAGAGTTATAAATTTAGGCCAACTGAGGCAATAACTGTAAATAGAAGTAATATGATTTATTAAACCAGGTGGTTTAATTCATTTCCAATTAATACGCCCAGAAGTGTAGCTAGGTGTGCAGCCTTCATGACTTCAGGAAGGGTTTGTGTGTCCAGAAGTGCCTGCTTTTTCACTTGTTTCTTCAATTCAAAACCTGTTTAAGGTAAGACTTTGTCTTACCTTTGCACCAAAGTGTCTTCATTTCGTGTGCCAGAATCATCTCAGTTTCACTTTAGTAAGTTCTACAAATGCAATCCTTCATCTGAGACTCAACTCACTGCTTCCAAAGAAATATTTCATAGAATCATAGCATCATCAAGGTTGGAAGAGACCTTTAGGGTCACAAGTTCAACTGTTAACCTGTCACTGCTGTAACTCCTAAGACCTAAACCAGATCTTCCAGCACCAGGTCCAGACACTTCTTAAACACTTCTAAGGATGGTGACACCACCACCTCTCTGGGCAATCTATTTCAGTGCCTGAACACATATTCAGGTCTAAGAGCAGGTTAATTCACCAATAAGGGGCACGTGCTATGTTGTTATGAAGGTAAAATTCTGATGACTTATTCCTCTTGAATTGTTCCTTTCCTGTTGATTTTAGAAGAGCTGTTAATGGAACATACTACTTACCTAATATTCTACTCTAATCTTTTTTTTTATGATGAGCTTATACTTTTACCATAAATAACTTTGATTTTTGGTCACTTAGTTTCCTTTTTCATCTTACGGGCTTAGAAAAGTGACCTTGTAGTTATTAAGATGAAGATCATTAATTATGAAACTCTCCAGAATTACAGGTTGTTCTGGCTGATGTATCAGTAAATTTCTTTGAATTGTCTCCTTTATCAGCCTGAAGTTCATGCAATTCTGTTGACCAAAAAACTTAATCTCTAAATAAAATTTAATCAGGAAAGAAAATCAAAAGCCTACCAAGGTCTGTTTCATATCCCACAATCACTAAAAACACAAGTTAACTGAGATGGTTTTGCTTATCTTATCTTTGAGGATAAAGTATCTTTGGGAGATATTTAAATTTTGTGAAGATCTTTTTTTTTTGTGGAGGTTTTGAAAACGACCTTATAGTTCTTTTGCTTTAAATTTAATTCAGTGTTGAAACTGTCAAGTGGTTGCAGCTCTGCTTACATTGATACTGCATGGGATATCTAGACAGACGTTGCACCCAGACTTGTTGATTTTCCCACTAGATGGCATTATGCATTAACTGCAAGTTAATTTATAGCTTAACTATAATTGCACATGCTAAAGATTGAAAAAATAAGAAAGCATATATTGTGCTTGCTCTTAGCCTATGCAAGAGTGAAAGAACTGTGGTTTGAAAATCACTTGACCTACTTCTACCTAGCAGTAACCCAATCCACCCTTAATGCATCAAATATGGATTTACTCAAAGCAATAAAGGAAGTCAGCCATGGCAACAATATCTGATCATGTGTGCAGTGTGCTTTTTTGGAATAAAGCATGTCCAACCTTTTCTGCATTTAACCTTTTAAGAGTGACATCAGCACTGCAAATTGCTTCCTTTCTGGCTACATGGCTTCAACAGAAGTGATAGGAAGAAACCGAAGTAAAGCTGCAATGCTGAATGTTGCTTTTAAATAAAGAGCCCCATATGAGCATATTTTTTTATTTTATTCAGAATGGATTATCAGAATAATTAATGCAAGTTTAAATATAGATGTGCTGATTCCTCCACCAGCTCTATTAGCAATCCCCTTACAAAATTACGTGCTGAGGTTTCGAGAACGTTCGCTACAGTGCAGCACCATCTGATGCAGAACCTTCAAATACCTTCAAAAAAAGGTATTTGTGTAATACCTTCAAAAGGACTGACTAGTGGGATCTTTTGCTTTAATCCTCGGGTTTGTGGTGACTAGACAAGAGGAAATCAGCAGTCCTGGCAGCAAGAAGGCAATGGCAAAGATTTGGTATGTGAGAAGCAAAGAGGCAGCACTAGTGGTCTGGGGGGTGAAGAGGGAAGAAATGAAACAGG
>NW_008672239.1:0-13943 GCF_000695815.1 Acanthisitta chloris | reverse complement strand
AAGAGGAGCCACGGAAGGAGAAGAATGTGGTGACAGGAAGGCCCAAATTTTTCATGCCAAGCTTGCTAATTTTTATTGTGTGCTAGTGTATGTAGGTACATGGTTATTAATTTTAAATCTGTATTCTGGGGGAAAAGAGAAGAGGTGATCCTCAGGTTTAAACTTGTCTTCCAGAACTAGAGATAGTATTCATAAAAGATAACTCATCAATTTGCTGATCAGATATGTATTATCTGGGGTACACTTCCCTGCATTCCATATTCTAAACTGCTTTTTTTTTTTTTACCCCTTATGTGGAATGCAAGAGGCTCCAGATTGGAAAGGCCTAATATAATAGAGTAACATTTAGCTGTAAGAAGGAGTGTAGAATATAAACTGGATGAACCAGTTCAGTTAGTCTGGGCCAATAATGGAAAAGCATCCAAGGCCAAGAAAACTTGTCAATATTATCTTAGTATTAAGCAGGTCTTTTAAATTCTCATGGTGTTTGAGCACATGATGGAAAAGTAGTTAAATTTGTGCTTAAGGTTGTCTCTGAATTGGCTTTTGTGAAGAGGATAGACAATGCCACTTGTAAAAACTTATCAAAAACATTGCCATAAATTCAGGCTGTTAAATTAGTTGTGTTTTCTATTTAAAACTTTATTTTACTTGTGCTGCCCCCTGAGTTTAATAAACTATAATTTTAATTGTCCTATGCAATGTATGATTCTTTGACATAGAAATGTTTATGGTTTGCAGCTGTCTATGATGGTTGATATGATTCAACTCTTTTGTAACACTGCTGTAAAAGATGTGTCATGATACTTGCCTTCAACCACAACACTATTCAGCTTTCTGGAAGCCTAAGTCAGTATGGTGAGCAGCAGGAAATTTTGGACAGACATCCATCTCTTTCCTGACAGTAATCTCTCCTTTCTTAATCTCCCAGCACAGGTTGCAGAGGCCAAAATCTGCTCACAGGTACATCACTGTGTGATGGAGACTGTGACACAAGTTAATGCTGGTGGTGACGTCTGTCACCTCCTGTCACACTGAGGTACGGCAACATTTACTTCTTCCAATCAATCCAGGTTCATGCTCTGCTCTTGTGAGCTGTTGTATTTACCAGGGGGCTTTGCTCTTCTCCAGTTTGTGGTTATGAACAGGGGGAGGCACCCCCAGCTAGGGAGGGGAGGTGCATGTGTGTGGAATTGCAGTAGCATCCTGCAGTAGTATCTGGGCTTCTAGTCAGTGACCAGCAGCCAGGCTGTGAAAGAAGGAGCAGGCAGGAGCAAATACTTGGCAGTCAGCTCAGGAGGGTAACCTGTTTCATTCCTGGCAGCACAGGTCTCCACAAACTCGTGATTCCACTGGACCTAGCTATGGGCATCCAGACATTGATGTCTGAACGCTATTATTTCTGGTTCCCAAAGGGCAAAGTACACTTGCAGAGTACATGGTTTTTATGTTGGGGAGGGGAAAAACAAAACACCAAACCACAGCAAGCCAATAGAGGAATTAAATTTGATGTTTCCATGGGAACATTCAGAGGGTTCATCTTGCTGTGATTGCCCTCCTTTGCTTTTTCCTGGTCATTTCCTTAGCAAACAGGTGAGTGTCTGACTGAGCCAGTACACACAAAGTATAGTAATACAGGTGAGGATGAAACAAGTTCTGAGATTTTGACTCAACTACAGAAAACCATATAAACCCAACTAATTTAAGAAGTCATTTAAATGTCAGTTAAATTGTTGAAGCACCTGCAAGCATGAACTAGGATGTAGTTCCACTGAATTAGAGCAGCTGGTTTCCTCTGTCACATGAGGTGAAGAGATTGAGTGTAGGTTTTAGTTGGTTAGTAATATTAAAAATTAGTATAAATTAATTATTGTTCATTGTATTATTGGTTAATTTTAATGAGCTCACATATTCATGACTAGGATCCAAAACTTGAGAGCTTCACAACTGGTCTGAAAACTTACTTCTAATTAACAGATTTTCACATGAGAAAGGTTAGTGACAGAATTTTCCTTTATTGTTATGAAGTGGTGAGCACTTACTGAAAATCAACACTCAAACCCTAGCATTTGAAGTGTGTGTTCTACATTGTGATCCTAATGATTGTGCTCCAAGCCCCCAGGAGGTTTTAATATTCCCAGTTGTTAAAGAACATACACAGAGATGAGTGTTTAAAAAATAGCTATTTGGAAGCCTGTGTTTTCTTTCTGCTTCTAAAAGGGCTGTACTGCTAGAGACAAAAGAATGTTACAATACCCATTCACCTGCCAATGAATGATATGAATGTGTAAAACATTCATTACAAACCCACACCACTTAGCAGCAGTTCAAGCCAGTTCCACTTTGCCTTGCACTGTCCCGACAAGAGCAGAGCGTGAACTTGCGTCACTTACCACAGGCCAAATCCACTGCGATCGATGTGCAATAAGTGCTCTTTGTGTATGTTGCCATCACTGTTTGGTGCTCTGCTTAATGCACTGCAAATTGCAACCTGGAGTATTCACAGTGAGCTGCACGAACAGTATTCACAAATGTATGATTGATCATGCAGATCTCTTCTTTGAGGCACCATACTGATATGGGCCAGCAGATATGGTCCAAAACTAGAGCTCTTGCATCTGATTACTGAACTCTGGGCAAGCTTTGCTGTGATTCCTCATTTAAATTGATCTAGTGTTTCCAAACTACTTTTTGCAACACTGCTTGATTGAGCAATTCTGAAATGACTTGAGTTTCCTGGTGACTTCAGTTGACTAAGAGGGCACAGACACAAGCTTTGCCAGGGGAGGGTTAGGTTGGATATTAGGAAGAGATTTTTTACAGAGAGAGTGATCAGGCATTGGAATGTGCTGCCCAGGGAGGTGGTGGATTCACCATCCCTGGAGGTTTTCAAGGTGAGACTGGATGTGGCACTTAGTGCCATGGTCTAGTAACCACAGTAGGATTGGACTTGATGATCTTGGCAGTCTTTTCCAACCCTGTTGATTCTATGATTCTATGACTTTCTGTTGGGTTCAAAAATGATTAATTATAACAGAGTTCTTCTAAAACACATGCAATTTTTTGAGATTGCTAAAAGGTTTACAAGAAATATTAGATGGAGATGAGTGGCAATGTCCTAAAGGGGCAAATAGATCTTGTTTAGGAAGTGGATTGTTTATGGCCTTCACACACAGAAGTAGACACAGATGTTTTGATGTATCTGCAATACAGTCCTGGCTGTTGTTGTGACCAAGAAAGTGCAAATTTCTTAATCTTTTTTCAGCAAATAAAGAAAAAGAAAATCAAGCAAATTAGTAAAGCACACTTAAACACAGACAGGAATTCATGGATCTTCTGTTAGTAATTGTGAAGAAGGTTGTTCTTCTTTAACAACATCTCAGAGGATGTTGTTAAATTCCAAATGTTGGAATAAGGAAAAAAAATGGTTCCTGCGTTTTCCTGAGAGGAAGGCTAAGTATAGTAGTTGAGAAGGGAATTCAAGTTGCAATGTTAGATCTACACACATCAGCAGTTGCATTGGATTAAATCTTTTGTCTGGATTTGGTATGGCACAAATTGTACATAACAATGTTATGTACAACCTTATGGTGAAAAGAGGTTTATTTTTTCAATGGATAACATGGTTGTTTAGCTGAGACCACAGTATAACTGTACTGAATCATTTCTAAAAATATGCACTTTAAGACTGTAACTTGAAGGAGCTTTTATGCTTGCTAGAGCATATGGAACAAAAATGACTCCTCAGTGAAGTCCCTGAGTTGTGTAAGTCTTGAGGCCATTCTTTCTGTGCTCTTTTTGTGTGCACATAATGGTTAGTAGAGCTAGTTGCATGTAAATTTAAGCAGGACTGAGGTGAACACTCAGGTATGAATGCAGCAATTAGCATTTGCTGAACTTAGTATTGCTACCAATTCCAGTGCTCCTGCTGTGTTTTGAAGGTGTGCATGGATTTAAATATTTATTAGTACACATTAATCAAAGCACTCATTCCCATTTAGAGTGGAACCTCCCCAGGAATGGCAAACTGAAGGTACCTTATTGGGAAAAGAAGAATCTTTCCAGAAGTCATGGTAAAAATGTTTCTGAGTAGCCTTCTAAAGATGAGCCAGTACAGCAGGTAATGTTCTTTCCTATTCCATTGTGGAAGTCACAGGCCAAAATACAAAGGTCACAGCTGGGTGTCTGAATTCAGTTGTGGTGTAATCCCACCAAATGCATTGAGTTTTCTAGTCAGGGATGGATTTGGCCTTGGGATAATAGTTATTTGTAAGAGTATCCAGGATTTGCAAAACTTTTCTCTTAGCTGAAGTATTATTTCTAGAAGTGTTCTGTGCTATTAATACACAGCCTTATGTTGCTTGGCATGGTTGGTTTACTGAAGTAATCTCAGTCCAAGCCACTGTCATGCTGGGGCTTGAAATAAGTGGGCACAGCACAGCAGCCATGTATGTAACTATGCTTATTCACCTGCTATGTCAATGTCTTACTGCATATTTCTACATTTTTTGTTAGCCAAGAGCAGACTGGAATGCATAAAGCATTTTGAAGGATTACTAATTTGATTTTACGTTTTGGAATGGAGTTTTCATTTGGGGACCGCGGTACTATTTGTATTAGCCTTTTATTTTTAAGACTTCTAGTGTGAAAAAAAAAAAGATTCATCTGATGAGTTGAGAGCTACTTCTAGTAAGGACAGGGCACAACTTTTAGACTGAAGGTTAGTGATAGACTGGATATTAGGAAAACTTTCTTCACTGAAAGGGTTGTCAAGCCCTGGCACAGCTGTCCAGGGCAGTAGTGGAGTCACCATCCCTGGAGGGATTTAAAAGACATGTACATGTGGCACTTGAGGACATGGTTCAGTGGTGGCCTCGGCAGTGTTAGTTTTACAGCTGGACTGAGTGATCTTACAGTTCCCTTCCAACCAAAATGAATCTGTGATTCTATGATTCTATAATCACATTTTATATATTCACATTTCAAAATCAAAGCATTTGTCACTTTAGCTGAAGGATAAAGAAATGATTGGTTAATTTGCAGAGAAAATAGATTTCAAAATCAAAGCATTTGTCACTTTAGCTGAAGGGTAAAGAAATGATTAGTTAATTTGCAGAGAAAATAAGTACTCATTTTGCTGTCTGGCTAGCACTTATAGTCAGAATTCTGAGATTTGGGTATTACTTCCCAATCAAATTGCTAGGAAACTTCTTTTACCTAGTAACATTTATTTTTGTGCTAAACAGTTACATATTAAGTTACCAAAGCATTTGTCACTTTAGCTGAAGGGTAAAGAAATGATTAGTTAATTTGCAGAGAAAATAAGTACTCATTTTGCTGTCTGGCTAGCACTTATAGTCAGAATTCTGAGATTTGGGTATTACTTCCCAATCAAATTGCTAGGAAACTTCTTTTACCTAGTAACATTTATTTTTGTGCTAAACAGTTACATATTAAGTTACCTCAATACAATGTACTGCTAGTAGGATATTTTGTAAACCTTTATTGAATTTGGACTCAATGATCTTAAAGGTCTTTTCCAACCTTAATGATTCTATGAGTAACTGTTCTGAGCCTGTGGAGCAGCAGTACAGCCTCTTGAGTGCTGCAGACATGTAGTGTGACCAGTAGCATCACCTTCTGATTCAGCTGTAAATTTGTTTGTGACCAGGCAGCACAGCAATACTCCCAGCAGTATTCAGATGAGATTTGCTTGATCAAAGTCATGCTAACCATTATGCAATCCTCCCCAGTGCTGGTGTTCACTCAGGGACACCAGTGGGAGAGTATGACTATCATGACTATCTCCTTTTAGTCCCCCAGCAACAGCTGGTGTTTTTCCAACTGACAGCATCTTCTCTGAGATATTTGCATTAAGGTGGTATTCATTGGGCTAAAAGTTTGCTTTGGTTGCTGATATGGTTTTTGTAGAACTAGTGGAATGAGTGAAAGCTTCAACATTTGGCTCTTTCTTAATTCCTGTGATAATCTGAGCTGCAGTCTCACTCTGGTCCATAATTTTAATATCTTGTGGATTTCAAAGAAACAATTTTGAGGCATAAATCCTAGAATGGAATTAGTGTATGTGGAAAAAATAAATCCTGAAACTTAAAGACAGAAAAATGTTCATAGCTGAACTCAGCAAGTGGAAGTAGGCTCCAGAAATCCTCCGAGGAAGCATCCCTCTGCCAAGCTCCTTCCTCCACATGAATGAATAAATGCAGCTGCAGTACTAAACCCTAAACATTTACATCATAAACGTCTGCATAGGTGGAAGGGTCTTTGCTGTGGCACTCACTGTTGTAATCTACAGGTACCAGTAGTGCTGCCTCTCAGCATCTCAGTAAATGCATCACTCAGCCTGAAGCTGTGGCTTGCACAGCACTTACTGGGAACCAGGGCAGCAGCTTAGTCCCTTGCAGGAGATCTCTTTGGTGACAGGGATTCACATCTACTTAGAAACGATGGAACATAAAACTTCATGTTCCAGCAGACCTTGCAAAAAGGAAAACCCAGGGGAGAAAAGCTGGTTTCATTAGCCTGGTCCTAGCAGTGCAGAGAAGGCATAAAAACACTTCTGGAGAGTTCTAGAGGCAGGTGCAGGAATTTGTTGAAGCAGTTGAACAATTTCAGATAATGGGTTTTTCTGTTGGTTCCTTGGCTTCCTCTCTGAGGCAGTAAAAGCTCTGAGAGACCAATTTGATCCTCAAAATTCAGATACCCCCAAACAGTGGCACAGAAAGGCTTCTGCAAGGAGCAGAAAGTGAGGATTTGATGATCTAGCACACAGGAAAAGAGTTGTTAAGACAAAATTTGGCAACAGTTACTATTTATTTGTTTTAGACCTCATCCTTCTAAATAATTGAGACCATTTCAGATGTTACCATGGGGTATTAACTTGAAATTTATGGCTTTTTGATATCAGTATCTGTAAGCTTCATTCCATCTGTTCTTTCTGGCCCAAATTTATGCTACTGGTGTCTGTCTGGTGGCTCCTGCTGCCCAGGAGTGACACTTGGCCTGATATATTCTTAAATAGAGTATTTTTTTATTTGTTTGTGTCTACACATGGGGGAAAAAAGATTAAAGTTGTATTTTTCTTTACTCACATTTTAGAAAATATTTAATTAACATTTTAATAGAATATTTCTCTGCAAGATAAATGCATGGGAATTGCAAATTGCAGAATTGAAATTGTAGTGTATTAAGGAAATGATTCTATCATTTGAGAGATAGCCGTGAATTTTTCTTTCCATTTAGAATTCTTGTTTAATTTCAACAGTGTAATATTTTCTAGAAACCTGAAAATAAATGAGGATTTATTATGGCTTAACTTACACAGCAGAGAACAGAGTAATGGTCAGGAATTTGGCAGAGCACACGTTGTTTGCTTTCACCACTGTGTGATTCATCAGAACCCTTGCTAGGCTGGTGGTCACAGAGCAGTCACTGTGCTGCCAAAGGCGTCAGCAGTCTTGGCCACCTTGGCACTATCAATTTTAGTGACACACCTGTGGTGGCTGTGGCAGGTCTATTAGAGAGACCACCTGGTAAGCATCACCCTGAGCTTGTGCAACCATGAATCTTCACTGTGCAGAGTTAATAGCTTAGATCTTGGAAGCATCAGTGATGCATCACTACAGCATCACAGGCTAAAAAGCCCAACCTCTCTGCAAGGCTAAACTGACTCAGATCCAGACCAGCATCAGCTGTGATGTTTGGTTCAACAGAGGCTCTTTCAGTTGTTTGTTTCTGCAAAGGCTTTTTAATAACAAAATGAAAGATCTGCTCTTCAGTATTTAGTGGGGAATACACCTGTACTGCTGTCATCTTGAGCTGATTTAGCTGGCTCTAGGCTGAAGGTGTGTGTACCTTTTCTGTTGCATTCCATAAATGTGTATAAATGAACCACAGACATTGCAATCCATCTGGCTATGAAAGCCATCAGGAGCTTGTACAGTCACAATGGAGTGTTTGGCACATGACATTTAAGAATTAAGAGGGAATCATAATGCCACCCATTCTCTGAGATGCATCAGTTAAGGATTTTACTGGTGTAACTGTAGCTGGACATGTCCTCCTGGTGTAGCTCTGCAAGGTAAACTAATATCTTCCTGTCAAAAATAGCATCCACTGTAGAGCACTTGAGAGCTATGTACAGAGAGTGCTACATGGGAACTGCATAATGTTATTCCTCATTAGAAGGGAAACCATAACCATTGTTATTATTCTCAGTAGAACTGAAACCATATCACTTCCACTGAAGTCTGTGTTCTTTGGAGTCCCAGAAGAGGACTGAGTTCTGTGATGAGGCTAATTTAATAGGAGTGGTTTAATTATTTGATACCACACAAAAAATTGGAATTACTGACTTTTGCATCCTTTCCAAATCTGACATTTCCAAGCAGGTCTGTAATGGCAGTCTCAAAGGACCTGTGCAGTCCCCAGCACAGCCAAAGGATAAACTGTTGCTAAGCAACCAATATAAGTGTGCTGCTCAACATTTATTTCATTTGGAAAGGAACATATTCTTTAAGTACTTCGTCTTAGCTACTAAGCACAAAGAGTTTTCCCCTTGTTTTTCTGGAGCGGTGCACGTGTGTAAAATAGCCAATTTGCACAAACAAATGTGCAGTTCAAGGAACAGGTGCCAGAGCAGAACATGCAAAACCAAAGGTATAAAAATCTGCCACAAGTATTTTAGCCCTTTCTAACATCAGCATCCTGAACTTGCCTCTGTGTCTGTTAATCCTACTTGAAAATGGGCTGCCTTTGTATCATGTATGTGGCAGAGCTGCTGCACAGCTTATCAATGCTTGTTGATGACCCTTCTTTTGAAGATGTTGTGGTTGTGCCACTGATGCAAAGAAGTACTTTTGCCCTGATAAACAAAGGCCAGAACTGGACCTCAGCTTTTCAGCCTGGAGACTCAGATATGCTGCACTTGTTTCAGAAAAGCAGCTAAACAGCTTTGGCAATGAGCACTTAAGGCTCTACAGCTAACACCATTTTCAATTTAGTGTTTGTCCCTATAGTGAAATAAAACCCTATGGATCTGCTAGACTTGTGTCTGTGTATCTGAAATCAGCCTTGGCCTGAATAGTCTCTAGCTGAATTGCCCTGAAGGAGTTGTCAATCATTATTTCCCAGACTAAAACAGCACAGACATCATACAGTGCACACATAAACGCAGGAAGTTGCTGAAAATTAAGGATGGAGTTTGGTCTCTAATGGCCTTAATAAATTCATGTTTTATTCCATGTGATCTTGGAGACACATATGTCATGCATAAGTGTACTGAGCCTGGAGGACATTCCATCTTGATGTGTGTCCCACCTTAATGTATGCAAGCTACTTTTGGCTGGGAAGAAGTTTGTATATATTTTAGTGCTCCTCCCTAGAAAATGTAGCAAATATATTCACTGAGTGATTTTTATTTTTTTCTGACCAACTTTGTGGTTTCATCCAAATGCTCTAAATGTAAATTTTTAGTGGGTAGCCCAAGAATGGGTACAGTTCATGTCTTATGTGGGTCCACAAATGGTAGAATACAACTTTGTTGCCCCAGGCATTGTGCGTGTCAAAGTTTCCATCTGGTCACAACCTCCTGCCTGACATGTAGCCCAGTGAACTTAAGCTCATCTCTGTCTGTCTAGGGCCATCTGACACAGCTGCATGTTCTCCTGGCTACTGCCAGTAATCCCTATACCTCTGCCTCACCTTCCAGAAATTCACAACCAGGTGGAGACAGATAGCAAGGGCCAAACTAGAAGCCATCGTGTTGCACTAGGAACAAGCTCAGCATAGAGACTGAGAGGCAGGAGTCACTCACTGATCAGGCAGATTGTCCAAAACATCAGTGAAGTTGTCCTGGTTTTCAGACTGTTGTACTCAAAGTAGGTTGGGTGCCTGCACAGCTGAAGGTGTTTCTGTTCATAGCCACTGAAGGTCTTTCTGCTGCTGATCCAATGGATCCTGTCAGATACAGACAGACATCTTACTGCCCCTTTGATCAAGTGAAATGGATACAAATTTTGCCTTCAACTGGTATGGTTTCCAAATGATGTATTTTGTTAAATGAAATGCAGTGTGGGAGTACTACACTGTTTGCAAGCTAAGCTGTGTCTTGGGAGCAGTAACTAACAACTATGTCTTTTTTTAGAGCTGAGGAGAATTCAGCAGTGTTGAAGAAATGCAGCTGAGCTCTGCATGGTTGTCTGCAGCTATGGTGGCTTAAGAAACTTGGTGTCTGAGACTAGTCAGATGCACAAATCCCTTCTTGCCCCTCTCCTTCACTAGTAGCTCTGCTTTCTATCCTTAAATAGGGAGTCATTTTCCAGACATCTCTTTGTTGAAGGACTCACCTTCATTGTTTGCCTCATGTCTATGGGTTCATGATGCACAGTTCCCACAGCTGAATCGATGCTCGTGTCTGGTGTAGTATGTACAGGAACATTGCTTGTCAACAGGCTAACACTGTAGTGCTAGATCACGGAGCAGAGCTGTCACATTTGGGAGCAGGAGAGCAAATTTGCTGCTTAACTTGGCAGCCTGGTCATGAAGAGATTGATTTTGATTTCGAGGTGGAAATAATTGCTGTTTTCAATCCTGGGGTTTTGATCTGTGAAAGTAAATTATTGGCTGACTTGCTTTATTTAGGGAATACTCTCCCAAAGCTGCTGCTTCCTAGGTCTTTTGAACATTGAGTCTTCAGTGATCTCAGGCTGCAGAGAAGTACAGCATCAAGCAACCAACCCTATCACAAGAACCTGACTAGAAGAATAACTCCAGGAGGGTTAACTGACCAAATCAAAAGCAGAGTTGCTTAATGAGTAAACAAGCAGGGAAACATAAGTCTTCTTTTTTTTTTTAAATCAAGCATAAGCAAAATAAGAGTCAGGAAAAGAATGAAACAAAATGGGCTACTTGTTTTTCAAGTTGTTTGCTTTCAAACTGCAAGATTCACAACAGCATTTTGTTTTGGAAAAAAAATCAGTGTTTTTCACTGAAAAAAATTAATCAGGGAATGGTTAAGTAGCTTTTGCTAGAGGTCACTATGTGAGTAGCATACACTGAAATAAAACTATAGGGGAAATAAATTACAGAGAAAAATACAGCACAAATAAAGGGCAAGGGTGCCATGAGGAAAGAAGTGTAATTCTAAATTGAGTAAAGGGCAAAAGATGAGATGTAGTTTCACAAAAGATCTGAGCTAGCTCCAGTTAAGGTTAACTTAGGATGCACAAACTGCTATATTTGAGCTATATATAGGTATAGCTATATATTAAGCCATCTTGAAAGGCTGTAAGCACCATTATGCAGTAGCTTGTGTAAATATCCTAAAATAACCAATAATGAGAAGGGCGTAGTAAAGTGCAGAGCATAGATTTGTCTACAATTCAATATTTCTGTGATTTATTTTTTTTTACATGAAAGAAAATGCAAGGGGCAAAAAAAAGAGAGTAGATGAGGAGGTATGACTGTCTACCAAGGGTATATTATATGCTCTCTACAAAGTGTTTCAGAATCTGAGAGAAAGGAAGAAATTCAAGTCAGCATGTTTCATGCATTTCTTCTAATTTGATTTCGTTGAATGATTTTCAGCTCTAAACAAATTTGCATTTCATGTTCTGTGCAAAATAAATCCCTTCATAGTGCCAATATAAACACGTACCTCCCCTTTGCCCTCTGTCAGCTGTAGTTTATGCATTAACAGGGACTTTCTGCTAGAAGCCTTTGTTCTTTCAGAGCTCCACTCCTCTGGGATGTGAGTTCCCTGGTTGGCCACTGTACCTAGCTCTCCTGATAAGCAGCAGGTGGATGTGAACAGCAGCCAAAGTTAATAACCTGCGAACCAGGGACAAGAAGGACAGTAGCATTTACAGAGAAAACATTAGCATTGAAGGAGTATTTCTCCTCTGGTACTTCAAAAATGAAAATTGATATTCATAGCCACATTCTACCTAAGGAATGGCCTGACTTGAAAAAGGTAATAAGAGTTTAGATATTCGATGCCTTATATCAGCAACCGTTTCTACCAATGTGATTTTTGAAAGAAAAATGAATGAAGGGTTCTGTGGTAAATATCTCCAGGGTTTTGTCTAATGTGATTTTTTTTCCAGCTGTAAAATATTTGTATTGCTTTAATTTGCAAACAAGAGTGCCAGTAAGAAAGGGATGTAAAATTGGACTCTGTTCCCCACTTCAGTCTGATGCAATTCTTATAGTTTTCCTTGGGTTTTTTTGAGACCTAAAATTGTCAAATGATGCGGTGTAAATTCCACTTACTGGATAAAAATAGAGCTGTTCTGTTCCCAAATGGCATTCACTTTTGTTTAAAATTAAAAAGTAAGCAAATATGAGACAAGATTAACGTTAACTAAGACAAAAGTCATTCACAACTTACACACACAGGCATGAAAGTCATTAACCTCAGTGGGAGTGGGGTCACTCTAAACACAGCTAATTGATGATCATCATCATTTTGCTAATATCTATTATTTTTTTAGTTACTGGAAAGAAGTAGCATATTGTATTAAAAATACAAAATCTCAGTTGTCAGAACACTGAAGCTTAAAGTCAACTTGTCTTTGAATATTTGTATGATGGTGACATTATTGTCATCACCATAATTATTATCATTACTATTTGACATAAATTTATTCTTGTCAGTAATATTTTTCAGGATCCCATGAAATGTATTTGAGAATGGAAAGTGTTGTTTAGGTTTTAATGTAATAAATCTGAAAGGGTTTCTTATCTGTTAGATCTGTGTTTCAGTGGTTTTAAACATGACAGTGCAGTACCAGTTCAATATTAGCCAGAGAACAGCTGGGAAATGTAAACAGCATAGGAGAAAAAAAGTCATGACAAAACCTGGCATTAAAACCAAACATAGGTTTATCTCTTCATTAGTGGTGAGAAATCACCTCATTATGCATAAAACCTCCTGGAAAGGAATGTTTGTTTCCTTGTTTACCTAGGAAGGTCTTTATAAATATCTATTTGAACTTCCTATTTTTGATAATAAGGCTCATGAGGAAAAACACATACACAATAATGTGAGTGAGATAACAGATACTCTTTAGAACAATCATGTCTGTTTTAGATGGATAGGAGTATAAATATTCAGACTACAGTGACAGGTTGTTCTTGCTTGTTTCAGATTTTGTTGTCTTTGTGCAATGACCTTATAAAAACTCCTATAAAATTCCTTTGTTCTGATTTTATATGATTTTAAAAGATTTTTTAGAAGATTTTTGTCTGTATATACTCTTAAAGGGCAATAAAATCACTGAGATAAAATGACCCCAAGCATCCCTTGATGTTCACAGATGTACAATCAAGACTGAATTCACTGCTGTTAGACCAATATTGCATTTATTTAGTACAATATTTAATGCAACCCCAAATTTTTAAGAGTTAATTTCCTCCTCTTAGTTTTTGTTTCCCCTGTTCTGAGCAATTCAATGGTTTATTAGTGGGCCCAGAATAAAAAATAACTCCGAATTTCCTAAAGTCCTCTGAAAATTCAAGCCATTAACACAGATCTCTCCATCTCATGCATGGAAAACCAATGAGGCAATCCTAACCTGCATCCCTAGTGCTAAACTTCTCTTCCTTTTTCCAGCCTTATTAATACTGAACCTTCAACCTAGAAAATTCTATTGTCAAGGTACTCATTTAACAGCTTAGGAACCCATAAATTATAAAAATTCATAGGAATAAATGACATACGGGCTGTCAATCCAACTAGTAACTGAAGGGAAGAAAGAAGAAAAGTTGAGAAACAAACCACTGAGTTTCTCTATTTCCTTTATGCTCCTTCAACAATTTAAGGTACTCATTTTCTGCACAGCTTGCAATGGCAATTAGCATGGAGCTAGTGAAAACTTAAGTTCTCATTAGGTGTCACTCAAACTTTTCCCTAAATTTCAATACTT
>NW_008672238.1:0-3661 GCF_000695815.1 Acanthisitta chloris | reverse complement strand
ACCTAACCCTCCCCTGGCAGAGCTTCAAGGTTATGCTGAGTAATTAGAAAGTAGTGACTTTAATATTTGAAAGGGAAGAGGGTATTTATTATGCATATTGTAACTGCATTGACATCCTGAGTTATGGATGCAATGTATGGAGTTTTCTTTACAGCACTGCAATGAAGATTGCTTTGAAGTGTTTATGCAATATTACATTTATCATATTAAAACAAATCAGTTTAGCACAGTGGACAAAAGCAAACAATTTTGTAATCAGTTCTTAACTTATACATCTGAAATATGTAATTCTATCAAGTACACAGTAAATAATGGGTAGCCTTGGCCCTGTGTTGTACTCTGACATTTTTAGCCAAGTTGTCAGCTTCTTGTTGCTGTGTTTTGTGCTGAACTGTTTCTTTGTTTATGAATCAATACATTTTATGTAATTTTGTAAAATACTGGTCATAATCCTTCATTATTATACATTTGAGTTTCTGGGTTTACAGTGAGTGGCTGGTCTGTATAAAAATCATTATACAAAGATGACCGAATGCTTATACCAGTTGCACTTAAATGAACATACCCATTCTCATAAGCTGATGCAGTAATATATTCAATTTATCTATGCATTGCTGGGCTCTTAATGTAGGCAGAGACTTGTCTAAGGTTTGGGTTGTCAGCAAGTCCAAATGGACACTTTAGTTATTTAATAAAGACTTTTGACCAAAATTTAGAAAATTATGGGAGAAAAATTAATTCCAGCTAGTCTAATAGATCTTTAAATGCTGATCTTATTTAGCTTGTTGGCTAGCTAGCTGGTATCATTTACTTTTAATTCCTTGTTAAAATGAGGCAATAATTTGCAAGATTTTGTGAATATGTAAATTCTTCATATCTTTTTAGATATCTATTTCAATATTTTCTGACTACTTGTGTGTATAGTAACATTTTTGTGCATGCTTGATGTGACATTCATAAATTTGTACCACAATGACTTTATCCATGTAAAATAGCTATTTATTGAATTTTTAATTTAGAAGCTGGACTTAATTATTTTTCTCTCAGTTTAAACATTTAAAATGGAGAACTTGTTACTGTTTATTAAAAGAATTGCATTTTGAAAGTCAGCATGAAGATAAGTGAATTACAACCATATAAAGAAATTCTACTGCCTTGATTCTCAGATGGTGAAGCTCAATTCTTATAACAAACTGTGATGAATTCTTTGTCCTCTGCCATACTTGTTCTTTATACAAACAAACCAAAAATCCATAATGGGCAATTGCAGTGTTGGTAAATGTATCCTTTTTATGTACAGGGAATCTGAAGAGGATAAGGATTCATTTATAAGAGTAAGTTGGTGCTGTGATTATAGCAATACTTCTACCTTGACTACTTGTATGTCATCTTCTCATGTTAGGTTTTTAAAGGTTTATCTTTACTCTTGTCATGGTCAAAGTACTGAATTGTGTACTATTAGGTCAATGAATTGTGTAATTGTTTCCTAATTTTAACTTTTAAAACTGAGGATCAAAAATGTATCAGAACTTCAGATCAAGTAGAACATAGTGATAGTACTTAATTTAACCAAAGTCTTTAGATGAGTATTTCAACTTTGAATGTAATCTAATGTATAAACTGACCAACAGAGACACTATTTGCCCAGCACTACAAGCACATTGTCTACAGATGGGGAAATTAAATACAGTAATTTATAAAATAATGACAAGGTTACTATTTTTTTAATCCTATTTTTCATTGGAAGAAGGAAAATACTATCAATTGTAAAATACAGAAGGTGTGGTTATAATCCTCTTAATAAAACAGAGATTCCAGTTATTCAAAGTACCTTGTGCATAGCAACAAATTTAGTGTCAATCAGGGCATTTTAATATCAGATGTTCAGAGGAAGTCACTAATGTTGCATTGGTTTAATATTTGTACATAAACATTGATTATTTTTTTTTAGCATTATTTTGTATTTGTTGTACTTTATTACCTAGTGTACAGTTCCAGAAATAAATATCTGGAAACCTTTCTTTACTTGTAATGCAGATATATAAAAAGCTTGGTTAGCTACTTTCTTTTCAGAAATACATAGCGATAATTCTGAACACATTTTAAGATATTCTGGGTACTACTGCAGTGCACACTGCCACTCTATAAGCGGCTGGGAGAAGTCTCACGATCACTAGCCTTTGTTCTTGCAGGGAGCTTCAACTGTTTTCTCCAGCATATTTTAGCTGCACTACAGGAACTTTATCCCCTTCTACAATATGTAAAAATTTTGCTTGGGCAGGGACAGCTCAATTGACAGATCCTCCTAGTGTTGACTAACCAGGTGGCCTTTTGTCGTGGTTTAACCTCAGTCAGCAGCCAAGAACCATGCAGCCACTTACACTCCCTCCTCCCCCCTTTCCCCCCCAATGTGGAGGAAGGGGGAGGAGAACAAATAAAGTAAAATATGTGGGTTGAGATAAGGACAGTTTAATAATAATACAGAGTAGAATGAGCTACAATGCTACTAGAGAATGAAAAATAACCAAATCAGTGATGCACAATACAATTGCTCACCACTCATGGACCTGTGCAACCCTGTCCCTCCCCCCAGATCAGTCCCTTCCTGCTTATATACCGGGCATGATGTGCCATGGTGGGGAAGATCCCTTTGGCTAGTTCAGGTCACCTGTCCCGGCTATGCTCCCTCCCAATTTCCTGTGTATCTTCTCACTGGCAGAGCATAAGACACAAGCAAGAAAATGTCCTTGGTTTATGATAAATACAATTCAGCAAAACCAAAGCAACAATGTATTATCACTCTGAGTCCAAAACACTGCACTACATTAACTACTCAGAAAATTAATTCCATCCTGGCTAAACCCAGGACACCTTTGCTAAATGTGTATCCCAATGCTTGAATGTCCAACCACCTATTGCTTGATTTTTGTGGAGGCTGGTACATAATAGAAGATGTGATGTACCCAGTCAATACTACATTCTTTGGCCCATGTGTTGATGAGGTTGTTTTGGAAATTAGTCCTGTTGTATGATTCAATTCTTTCTGGTGTGGCATTTTGACATAAGACTTGCTTTTCAAGCCCCAGGATAGTATTCTGGGCAGTGGCATGGGATATGTTTCCAGCCATCTTGGGGTTGCTTTCACCATTGTAAGCACATGGCACGTGCCTTGGCAGGTTTGTGGGAATATGATATAGGCAACCTGCCAGGCCTCCCCATATTTATATTTGAGTCATCATCCTCCATAGCAGAGGCTTGCTTGACTGCAGCACATGTTTCACATTCATCAATAACCTGTGCGGTAGTGTCTATGGTCAAGTTGACCCCTCAACCTATATGTTGCATCTCTTCCTTTGTGGCCTGAGGTGTCATGGCCCATGGAGCTAAGGCTGATTCACCCTTATGTTGTCAATCCAAATCCACCTGAGCCACTTCAATCTTGGCAGCCTGATCCCACCTGCTGGTTGTTTTGATGTTATTCAGTGGCCCAACTCTTGGGTGCATGAACATCTCCGTGATGTACCTTCAACACCAGGTTCTCTGCCTGAGCAGCAATATCATAGAATGGCCTGGGTTGGAAAGGGCCTTAAAGATCATCTAGTTCCAACCCCCCTGCTGTGGGCAGAGACACCTTTCACTAGACCAGGTTGCTCAGAGCCCC
>NW_008672237.1:804-1254 GCF_000695815.1 Acanthisitta chloris | reverse complement strand
GATATGTGTGGGACACGGAGAGTGGTGTCAGTGAAGGGCAAAGCTCTGAGGAGAGTTGGTTCAGTCACAGATGGTTTGGGTTGGAAGGACCTTAAAGATCATCCCATCCCACCCCCTGCCATGGGCAGGGACACCTCCCACCAGCCCAGGGTGCTCGAAGCCCTGTCCAGCCTGTCCTGGGACACTCCCAGGGATGGGGCGGTCACTGCTCTGGGCAACCTGTGCTAGTGCCTCAGCACCTCAGAGGGAACAATTCCTTCCCAATATCCCATCTGTCCCTGCCCTCTGGCAGTGGGAAGCCATTCCCTGTGTCCTGTCCCCTCTTGCCTTGTCCCAGGTCACTCTGCCAGCTCTCTTGGAGCCCCTTTAGGCACTGGAAGGGGCTCTGAGGTCTCCCTGGAGCGTCTCTGCTCCAGGCTGAACACCCCCAGCTCTACCAGCCAGGCTCCA
>NW_008672237.1:0-786 GCF_000695815.1 Acanthisitta chloris | reverse complement strand
TGGAAAATCGTCTCATCCCACCCCCTGCCATGGGCTGGAACCCCTCCCACCAGCCCAGGCTGCTCCAAGCCCCATCCAACCTGGGACACGCCCAGGGCTGGAGCAGCTCAGGGTAACTCAGGACAGCAACAGGTAATCGATCCTGAGTCATCCTGTAAGGACCAGGCGTGGCCAATTAGCACCAGTTAATTGGTACCTGACGAACAGGAGCTGAAACAGAGCTGTAGCTCCGGTGTGTGACAAGTGTGTTCTCCACAAGGAATGGCCAAGGACACAGTGGGTTTGACAGGACGTGTTTACACAGAGATGTTCCCTGGTCCAGGATCACCCAGGGCGCAGGACATTGTTCTCCATCCACTCCCAAAGTCACTTCATTCCACCTGAAATTTTTTGCTACTCCATCCTGTCTCAAAAAGGCTCTTAAAAAATTATATATGGCATTCAAGGGAAATAATTTTGTTGTGTGGTATTCAGTAAGCAGGAATAAAAGGCAGGAATCAGCTGAAAGATATAATTTACATAAATGATTTCTAATATACATTTATATAGCACATATAATTATGCATTATATAAATATGTATTCAAGGTCATGTAAAATTTTATATAAACAATGTATTCTAGTAATAGTCTAAGTATATAAATGTATATAGCAAAACAAAAATATAAGCATATAAAATTTAATATTATGACAGGTAGAATATAATAATTATATTAATAAATAAAATTAATAGAAAATTTATACAAATCGATAGGCATCTTTAATAAATACATTTAAATAAAATTAAA
>NW_008672236.1:0-15760 GCF_000695815.1 Acanthisitta chloris | reverse complement strand
ATTACCATGGCCCAGATGTAGGACCTTGTTTGTTGGATTCAAATACTGACCCTCTTAGCAAAGCCTGTAAGGTCAACTGATAAAAGCACTAACAAGTGGGTATTGTTGCCTTCATTATAACCCTCATTGATTTAAAGATCAAGGAAAAATTGTAACACTTGAGGACTTTTCTGTAAGAGCCTCCATAACCATTTCTAAAAGGACATGTGTATATGTGACTATTCATTTTCCACCCTGGCTGGGCTAGGTGCTGTCGTTCTGGATGGTCCATGCCACATAGTCTCATCTCAGTTTGGTCCACTACCCCAACATTTTCAGTGTTCCCATGTTGCTGTTATGTCCTGACCTCAAAGGGCCAATCTCAATGCAGCCTCCTCAGAAAACTGCATTTGTTTTCCCTCCTCCGCTCTCTTTTTTGTGCCTGATGTTATCTTGTGTTATCTTAATTACATGCTTTAAGGGTTCCTGCTGCACAGATCATCGATGGGGTTTGATGTTTGTTAATATCACGTTGCATTATGAAAATCTGGTACATTAAGAGCTTGGTGTCTTTCCAAATTATTCCGAAGATATAAAAAAACTTAATAAGCAACCCACTTTAACTAACACAGACTAATAAGTTGAGAAGGCAGAGGGTGAGTTTGGGAACGTGTTTATTTGAGGGGTTGTAAGTAAAATGATTTAAAGAGTTCTTGCATAAGACTTGCTGTTCAAGGTCAGGGTTTAGTGTCAGAATTGAGGTTAGTGCTGGTAGGGACAGCAGACAACAATTTGTGGTCAGATCAAGTCACCTCTCCCACTTGTATTTAATTGTCCCCAAAACATCCATTTGTCTTTCAATATGAACACTTAGCTAAATCAGATGCAGATGGTTGTTTTTATCAAATGAATGCTGTTTTATCACTTTAAAAGCCTTTGTTTTTAGTCAAGTGAAGGCAGTGGGCAGCACTCCCTTGTTTTGGAAAGAAGAAGAGCATATGCTTTTTAATTTGAAACGTAGCACTAATAGCATTATCCACACGGGTATAGGCTGTGCTATTGTGGATTGTGGATAATGCATTTATGCTCGAATATCCTTTATTCCCTCCTGAGTGAAAGAATTTAACAGCATATTGTATTACCATGCCATGGAGAATATAGTTTACTCCAAGAGTGAATTTTTTGACGGTATTAACTCTTCTTATAAGGCTGTGTTGGATAAAAACCCAACCCTCAACCTATCATGAACAAGGAAAAAACACTGTTGAGGGGAGAGCTGGAGATAACACAGACAAGAGCCAGAGACAGTTTCAAAAATAGCTTTACTGGCACATCCTTTCTTTGCCTTTCTCAGTCCCTCTCTCTTCTCACCAGAAGTTGGTGCTTACGCTACGACGGTGCCAAGCTGAGGCTGCAGAGAAACAGGGAGAAACAGTTTGAGACACGCAAACTCAGTCCATTTGCGACTTTCTGTAGCAACCTCCTTTTCCCCAGGGCTGTAAGACAAATGGTTTAATAACCCAGAATGCTGTGCTCTTTGCTTCAGCAAAGTTGACTCTCTGCATTCAGCCTTATTCACAGGTATCTCCAAGAACCTCCTGGGAAAATGCTGAACAAACGGAGATCACGGCTCGGAGGCCTGGGGCTGGCCTTGCATTGTTTGCTTTTTATTATAAGGCTTATCTTGCTGTGTCATATGGTTAAAAACTGGAGCCTTGCCTCCAAGATAACAGTGGGAAGGCAAGAAAAGCTTGTGTGCATTTGTCTTCGGGTCAGTTTTATAAATGAATGTACTGATGCAGCCCTCAACAAAAATGCAAGGGAGAAACGACGAGCGAGAGAGAGCAAGAACAAGTCCTAACTTTGTTCCCATCATGTGGTTTTCTGGAAATGAAATATCTGAACATGGCTCTCATGCTCTCTCACAGACAGCTGGCTGCACTCCAGTATTAAAGTGCTAGACTGGGTCCTTCCACTTGGCGACAGTGAATGTGGTCACATCTAGCGCAGCTGGAGAGATCTTTGGAAAATGAAACCAGGTCTTGTACCCTGTTCCCACCTGCCCCAGGATCTTGGGATGTCCTAGTTGTGTCAGGGACAGTAAGCCAAGCCTGTTAGAGATATAAAAATAGAATCAGGTGACAAAGGATGAGAAGCTCAGTGGAAAGAAGGTGCCACAGCTCACAGGGTGCAGTATCCAAGTAGGGTGACAAAGGTTATTTTGAGAGAAAAGGTTATTTTTTCCAGCAATCAAGCTGGACTCTTGAGTGCTCACCCAATACTTCATAGCAGGGAACACAAAAATAATTCCTGCTATCTATCTCCCAGGAGAATCGAGCTGAGCCACAGCTTGAACTTGATTTGACTCACTGGTGGGCAGCAGTTACCTCAGACTGGGTTAGGACAAGACAGGAGGTCCATCCTGCAGCTCCGTTTGCAGGATCACAGAGCAACAGTGGTTTGGTGTGCACCCCAGTGCTTTATTGTGAAGCAAAGTGAGGATCAATTTTACCCAGTTTTACCTCTGTAGAAGTTTAGATGTCTAAGCCAGTGATCCAGCCCTCCTCTACAGGCTCTGAGGAGAAAGGGAGGCATCTCCAGAGAATGAGTCACTTCTTCCAATGTACAGTGTCTAAAGTGGGTGGGATGACTCATTTTCCAAAGGTAACAGTCTCTTTCTATGGCTTAAATGACTAGTTTCAACTGAAAGTCTAACTTTTTGGTGGCAGAAATTAGCCATCTTCACTGTCACCGGCATTTGTCTCAAGCTATTTTCACAATTCAGAGTGAGGTGAGAAGGTTTCCTTCTCAGTAGATGGCACTTCAAAGGACCATTTTGGGCTTTCTCCTGAGATGTGCACATCTTTGTCCTTCAGAAATGGTGCTGAAATGGCTTGCTCAAGTTTCATGGAGTCAGAGCCTTTTGGAAACATAAAGAGATGTCACTTGACCCATCCCCAGTCCACAGGCAGAAAACTGCAATTTTGTTATCCTTAATATTTCTTTCTTTCAACAATATCTTCCAACAGTCAGTAAGAAAATTTCAGTTGTCTTCAGTGGGCTTTGATCCAATCCTGCAGAGAGAGTGATAGAGAAAATTCAGCTGCAGAGGCAAATCAACAGAGGGGAAAGGTAATGGCACGAGAGAGCTGAAAGATGTAATCGTGAGAGGAGGGGAAAAAGGGAAACAAAGAAAGGTGTTTTAAAGACTGAGCAGTGCAGGAACACAGAGGTAGTGCTCAGTGGAGAGGAGATCTGGGCACAGAGAGAGGGACAAACTCATACCCTTGAAACACACATCTCTCCAATGCTGCAGCATCACTTCAATTTGAAAATGCCTAACTGCTCTTCAGTTTAATCATTGCTGCACTTTTGGGTATAAGATGAATAATTAAGCCTGGGAGTAGAATACAGCAAGTGTTAATAGGGCAGAAGGTACTGCAAAGTCCTTATAAAGAGCTGTGCTTGTGGCTGCTGTTCTCTGCGTCCCCAGTCACAGAGTGAGGAGCATGAAAGTACTAAATTAAATGAAGTGCATCTGTATCCATTCTGCTGGACTTTTTCCCCCTGTGTTTGCTACTATTGCCTGCTAAATAATACCCTGTCTCTAGCAAAGGATGAACAATGTAATTCTAAATTGTCCTTCCAAATCAAACCAGGGCAGAAAACCCTGCACAGCCCTTCCTTCCATGCCTACACCTGAGGGCTCCCATGAGCACAGACTTCTGCCTTATGTAAGTTGGGGTTTAAAGAAAGTCACTGGTGCCTTAAAGAGACAATTCAGTCTGAAGTGGAAGTTTTATGGAGTTCATCACCTTTGGGGAGCTCAGATTGCTTCCAGTTGCTGTCAGAAGATCAAAATGAAGGAATAAATGCCACTTCAAACCACGAGAAGCAACAATTAAACAAAGCCCAAGAAGACAAATGACTTCTTGGATGACTCTACTTCAGCAGGGAGGTTGGAACAGATGACACACTGTGATCCCTTCCAACCTGAACACTGAAGACATTGGGCCAACTATGCTGCCCAGACCCTTGCAGTGACTGCCATGCCTACAACATGAGAAAGCACAGCAAGGAAAAGCTGTAACTGGAAGGAGATGCAGCAGTTAATCCATATACAAAGCAAGTAATTGTGGTTTGCTGCTCTCTCTGCTGTTCTCCCCTTCATCTGAAGTGCCTCCCTTCCTCAAACTAATTCTGGACCACCAGAACAACAAAGCAGTAGCTCAGAAGAAAGCAGTTCCTATCTGAATCACCCCAAACATATCCAGGGACAGTGTGCAAGGAGTGCTGTTCATTCCTCTGGGAGGTCAGACCAAGGAACACACCAAACAGCAAATGCAAAACTCCTCTTTAAGGTTTTCATTTTCCACACACACCCAATTAAACAGAGCTATATAAGCTAATCAAATTAGGTGGAAAGGAAGAAAGACAGATTGTTATTTTTAAATCCTTGGAAGATGTTTGGGAATGGGAGGTCAGAAAAGTAAAGAGAGAGGTCAATAAATAGAAAGGAGGAAATTATTTTTAACCGTTGCAGATAAGGTATTTTTAGAGCAATCACCTGAAAGCTCCCTGAACTACACAGAGTGATAAGCACAGCTCAACACAGCGGCTACAGCCTGGCTCAGACCCACCTTCCCTTGCTTCTTTCAAGTGAGTTTTCAGTGCAGTGATTTTTTTCTTGCCTTTATCTCCCACCTCCTGTCCTTCCTGCTCTCACTGAGGGCACCTAAGAGAGTCTGGACCTCATATGGACATTTGAGGAGGTTTCCAGTTGTTGCTAAGTGGATATTTTTCCTCTTTCTTTGGTTTGTTTCTCATCCTTTTCTTTTTGACTAGTCTGCTCTCTCCTTTGCAGCAAGTGGGAGAGATGAAGAGCCAAGATTCCACAGGCAAGCGTGTTGGAAAAGAAAGCAGAGGCTGGAGCACCTTGGGGCCAGGAGGATACACCTTTGGCTGAAACACCCTGGAGGGATGTCACACGTGGGGCAGGAGTATTGCCCCCTCCACCAGAGTCCTGCCCCTCCAGAGTGGGCACAGCAGACCCAGGCAGAGCTGCCTGAGGTGTCTGGGTGTGTTTGTCAGTGGTGGGAGAGAGGGACAGCATTGGACTTTTAGTTTCATTTTTGGCCCTTTTTGCACAGTATCCCACACATCTTCACCAATTATCCACGTCAGACCTTGTCAGCAAGGAGACAGGATCAACATCAGCATTTTTCATAGTCTGGACAATGGTCCAGGTGAATTTAGGTGAAGGAAAACACCTTTGGATCATGATAAACTTAGAACAGGCCTCCCACAGAGTTCCCCTCTAATGCTGCAGACAAAAGGATGCACTGACCATTCTGGGCAGATAACAAAGGGCCAAATCTTCAAGATGATTCAGCATAAGTCACCTGTGCCATAACCTGTAAGCTGTGAATTAAAACCAGATGTTTTCAAAGGTAAGGGAAGATCTCCTTTGTCAACCTGAATTAGTGTTCTTCTCTCCTGGATTCCAAGCTTTTGAATGTGTCGGTATGTTGACATGCTGCCATAGTTTGGGGAAAACCATTGGTTTGGAGTCATCTTCCCATCTGCTGTGTGAAGCTGATTGTCCTCCTTGCCCCTTTGGTGGGATCAATGGTGCCTCTGCATTCAGAGTTTTTTCCAGAGTGAGGGCAGTGAGAAGGGACTTTTCTTTCTTTCAAGGATCGAAGCAGAACAAAGAAGATGGCAGAAGATAAATCTTTGACTTTGAAACACGAAAAAGAAGAGGAAGAACAGCATCAAGGGAATCAATCTCTTGGGTTGTCCTGCAGTCTGGCTGTACATTTGTGTTGCAAAGACAGGAGTTGTGGCTGTGGTGTGTAAAGCTGTGGGTTTTACAAGGGAACAGAATCAGTGAGGAGACCCCTGGGAAATCACAGAATGTTATGGTTTGTATAAAATTAAATGATATTTTTTCCTTAGAGATATTGATCCTTGTTCTTTTATTAGTATTTATTATTATTATTCCTTTTTTTTCCCCCACTCTTATTTGATTGTCCATATCCCAGTCCTTCAGGTCCCTTGTTTGAATTGGTCCTATTTATGTGAAACAGCTTGATAACTCTCATCTCTTCTCTCTTATGCTCTCAATAATTATAGGCCTCCCAGGAAAGCTGGGCCTCAGTAGAAATTTTGTGAAGGTTTGGAAAGATTTTATTAGAAAATACTTGGATCCTGCACAATTATTAGCTCTGAAAGGTGCCGTGCCCACCCCCTCCAGTGGAAGGGCTATTGATCATCTCACAAAGGGAAAGCAGGTACTTACAGAGGGAAGAGTTGAGGTCTGGTTGCCTTTTCAACATCAATGGTAAAATTGCATCTCATGTTCACCTCATTCACCTTAACTCCACTGGTCTGCACTAATTAAGGTGGAGCAAGCCGTGCTGGTTAATAAAGAACCCTGTAATTCAGCTTGTGCTGGCCAGTGATTGCAACAAGAGGAAAGACTCAATAACTGATGCAAAAGGTGAGCTTTGATTAACAGAAATATCTGGGGCTTTTGTTCCCTGATTGTGCAGCACACACTGTAAAGCTCTGCCACTGTCAATGGCTCAGATGTGAGGCTCAAAATACCTTCACTGCCTTTTAAGCTGGGCTCTAACTTGTAAAGTCATGCTTTAAACTGTTGCAGATGATCATCACAATTCTGCCTTCTACTTTGCAAAAACACTGCTCTACTTGACCATCTGTGTCACCATCTTGCTCCAAGGTCCTATACCCAGAGCCATCACATCCCACACAGTAGCTGATTCCTTTTGGAGCAACCACCTTGTTCCCTCAAAGTCACACACTAGTGTAGTTTACAAGATATTTTGCTCCTAGGTCTATTTTAGAGATCCATATGTCTACCAAGTTTGATTCTCTCTATCCAGGACAGTTTTTCACCTCTATCAGCACAGATTGTTCTCCTTCACATCACACCCAGCCATGCTCAAAGCATGTCCTGCAGTAAGCAGATGTCCTCTGTGCTGTGCTGGCAGGGCTGCAACACAACTCCTTCTCTACCTTCATCACCTTGAGGTGAAAAATGCACACAAAATCGGTTTTGGAGCAGTGGGAAGCCCCATAAGGGCAAGAGCCATTTAGGTGCAGAGTGTCTTGCCCTCATGGCTGATTCCCTCTATGGAGCATAAGCCATGGAGAATGTGATGGAGACCAACATTTGCAGACTGGCCTAAATATCAGGGTAGGGGGTGGCAGCAGATGGAGCAATCCCATGGGTTTTTCACTCCCCAGCCCTGTCTGGAGCAGCACATCAGAGCTGTGTAGACAGGAGACAGAGTAATCAGGGCTCACTCCTTCCTCCGAAGCCTCTCAGGAGCAGTAAGAAGGGTCTACATGTACTCAGCAAGGCCAAATTTTCACACCCCATTAGCCCAGATGTGATGAACTTCACTTCTCAGAACCAGCCCTGCCGATAGAGCTGACCAATTTATTTTTCCCCAGCCGAACAGTTTTCTCTTAGAGAAATGCAAATTCAGCAAAATGTAATTTTTGTTGACGTTTCTAATGGGAAATTATTGAAACACTTCATTTCCAGTTTAGCATTTGGCCAGTTCTGTCTCCTCTGGCATGAAGTAATCAAAACCCAGCAGAGAAATCTTTGCCTCTTAAATCATTCACCAAAGTTTCCCTTCAGGAAGCCTATCCTGAGACTCCTGAGCTGTGATGGGATGTTGCTTTTCAGCCCAAACCTTGAGAATGTCACTTGCCATTTAACTTTAGAACTTTCCTCCTTGGAATGAAAATATTGTTCCAGAAAGCTGCATTTCTAGGGAGGAAAAGTGTCTTGCAGCAGCTGAATCACACACAAATGATGGTTTGACTCAAGGCTTTTAAAGAATTAACAGTTGCCACAACAGGACTCCCTCTCAGGCAGCCAAGGCAGTGCAGAGAGGAGATGGTACAGGGAGTCCTGCGTGGTTTAAGCTTTTTATAGTGACAGATTTCTTTGCATAATATATTTTGGGTGAAGCTTCAGGTTTATTTTGTACTTATCTGATGTCAGAAAAGTATATATTAAGTCTTTTTATATAAAAAAAAAGGGGAAGGTTTTTAATCAGCTTATTACAGCCTTCCATGTATAATAAAGCAGTTATATGGCAGTAAACCTGGAATCCTACAGGAGTTTGTTGTGAAGTGACAGATTCAGGTCAGAGCTGTTCATGAACAGTCAGATTGATGTGTGATGCATAATGATGGGGGAAATGTCATTGTTGTTTTACAGGAGAGCACAGAAAGGTAGGATATGGCAGAGCTGTTAGAACAGCTGGGTACCCTGGACTTAAAGATGTTGCCCCTGGCCAATGCCTGATATTGCTGAGAAATTAGAGCTATTCCACAACTGGTGAATAAAATAGTCACACAGGAGATGTGTTTTTGGCTCCTTAGCTCCTTTCACCCTGTCAACAAACCCTAAATTTCCCAGTTAACTCTTGCTCCTATAGGTACAGATTGAAAACCACTGACATGGGCAGGGGGTGACCAGAGCAGTGATGTGAGAGACCCAATTCCTTTCTTTCTGCCACTAACTATGTGCCCAAGGGCAACTCTTTCAGCATCTACCTCTGCCCTCTTTCTTGGTTTAAACAAATCCTTTTTGGAGCAGGAGTTTGTCATGTCCATGTCATCTAGTTGGCTTTTATGCTGTTTCTTGTTCCAAATTTACTGGACTTTATTTTTATTAACTGGATTCTATAATAGATGCACAAGAAATATTGACCTGAAAGAAATGCTGCTCACCCTATATCAGGGAGGTATAAAAACACTTTGTGAAGGGGAAGATATGCAGAGTGGCAAAAGCAGTGGCTCCTGTTCAACATTTCCTGAGAAGAGAGGGCAGCAAAAAGACATCCAAAAAACCAGATGAAGGACTGGTCCACCTTTACAGGACTGACCCTTGAAAACCCACTGGGAACTTCAGCTGGTGCCACATGCATCTTTCTCTTAATTAGTGCTCTTCTGAGGAGATTTGTGACACCAGATCTCCTTTCTCTTACATCTCAGCAAAATGCCAGTTCCTCAGGGGTCTTGGTGCACGACTGAGGTCCCTCAGTGCTACATCAGAGATATTAATTCTCATTAAGAAATGATGCAATTGGTGTTCATTTGGACACACTCTGTGCCCCTCACTGGCTGCTGGGTGCACTGTGAGTGTTCATCTCAGTCTAAGAGGCTCTGTGTACTCTCCATCACAGCTGCCCAGGCTCACTGCACCCAACCCAGCTGCTGAGATTAAAACAGTAATTCAGGCTGGCAAATTGGGTTTTGATCTTGGCACTCCTGGGCCTTTACAGCCCTGAGATCTGGGATTCTCCCTGAGCTCAACACATGTTACCAGTTATTGAGAACTCTGAATTCGAGCCAAAAAAATATATGGGCATTATCTTAACTCCGAGGGTTTTGAACAGTCCTTTTGACTTTCATGCATCTGCCACACACACTCAGACACTCAGTATCACAATCCATCACGCTCAGCACCTTGCAGGACTGAGCCCTTTGCTAATCCTCCTAAACCCAAGTCTATTGACTTTCAAAGCAACCCGGGAGGGTTTCTTATCTACACTTCCCGAACAAGCTGCTTGCTTAAGCTGAGCCTTTTTGCATTAGTCTTCCACCAGAGTTGATTTTGAGCAATGAACATGATTAGATTTTCATATCAAGAGAGAATGAAAGTACGGAGATACTTCACAAGTATCCTGGAGTAAGGCAGGAGTGATCTACCTTAATTGAGTAGCTTGTGAAAACACAAAAGGATGAGAATTAGTGTCTAAATCCAACTCATCCAATATCCAGGTTTTGCTTTCTCATCCTGGCATGAATCTTAACAGAACCTCGAGTCTAAATGTCTTAGGGAAGTTTGAAAGTCAGATCTCAGTCGTTAGATGCATGACATTTGTATAATATGATCCCGTCATCACATTGTAGAACAAGATTCAGTCCTAAACTACAGCACAGTCCCACAAAGAAGGAGATGCTCGTGAGGTCAGGGAGCCTGAAAACTGGCTGAAATATGGATTGCTTCACCTCTAGAAAATGTCTAATATGGGGTTCACTTTGCCCCAATATCAGGCAAAGACTGAAATTTTTTTCAGGCTTGACCTAAGTGTTTGGGATATCACAAGTCTGAGACAAAACTCACATCGTGGCAGCACATCATTATGCATCTCTCTCAAGGTCACTGGTGAGAATGGAGCAGTCAGACACCAGGAACTGCCAGTGGAAATAAAGCAGATCTGGAATAACCATTCCTGCCCTGCCATTTCTCCTTGTTTTCATACAAGGTCAGTCTTAAGGCTGAGACTCCAGAGAGACTCTGGTCATAGTTCTGTGCAGGTTTTGCCATAGCAAGTCAGTCTCTGTCCATCTTGGGCTTCTCTTTCCCACCTATAAAAATCAGGGAAGCCCTAAACTGATTGTGTCTATTTAAGTGATAAACTTGTATCAATTTTCTGTATGCTCAGGAGCAAACACAATGACACCTCGATTGCAATTGAGACCTCCAAATATAGATTAATAGATAAATCAGTAGACATCTATTAATAAGCTAAAAGATAAATAACATACACATACCTAAACTTAACAAAATATATACCTGTATACAGCAATACAAAAGGTGGAAGTTGTGCTCTCTTTGTGATGCCACATTCAGTCTCTTGGCTTCCTCACTTGAATTCAGCAGTACCACAATGCAGGTGCTCTTTCCTCTGTTCCTGGCAACATGTTTGAGAACTCTCAACCTTCAGCTCCCCTTGGTGCACCCTGTTTAAGGGGATCTGTGAATGCCTTGGAAAATCATCCCAGCTGAACTTCTTTTTTCCTATTTAGACACATCTATGTTCTAGACAAAGTGACTGACAGTATTAAAGCACAGGGGTAGCTCAGATACTCAAAAAGTAGCATCCATCCCACGTGTTTCAATCAGGAAATCTTGAATTTAGATTGTGTTTTTTAGACCTCCTCTAAAATTTCAGTCAAAATAATTCAGTTGGACATTTTCTTCTGGAAGCTGTTGTGTTGTTAAACACTAAGATATCTCACAGCAATATATCACTGGCAAAAACATCCCTAATAAACACAAAGAGTTGGTGTGCTTTTCCCATTTCATTTTGCTTTTTTGCTCGGTTCAATTTAGTTGCCTTTTTTTTTTTTGTTGGCATTAAAATATGATTTTAAGCTGTGCTTCCATGCTGTGTGTTATATATAATATCTAATGGGCTGACTTTGTTCATTACTGAGCCAAAACTGGAAAGAGAAGATGATGAGAGACAGGATGGGTTTGGGGAGTGAAAAGAGTCCTCCCTGAGCAGTGAGGTCAGTAATCCAATTTCTTTTGTGCCTGCCTATATCTGTTCAGGGTCATCTCACCAGATCTCACTCCTCCACAGATTCTACAGCTGTGATGATTTTTTCTAGCAATACCTTCTGTAGTTCTCCTGGGGAGGAACCCATGGCCTGTTTTTTCTAGGTCTCTACACAAGGTCAAATCTCCTTCTTGTCTGAAAATCAAGTGTTGGACGCCAGCAGGAGCCACCACTGCTGGACAGATAAACACTAAAGACAGACACAGAATGGTGTACCTGAGGCTGTTCCTGTAGCTGTCTTTAATAGCTCTAAACTCCATTAAGGTGTTTAACTATCTACATCTCATCTCATACATCCTGTTCAACATAATCCAGCTCAGACTGGAAAGATACTCGATCTCACCACTGTGTCTGGTGGTAATTTTAGTGTTTACCTCAGAAGATGCAGAGGTTGGGGAGCACCACTGCTCTCCTGTTCCCTGTAGTCAGGGTTTCTATGGACAGCCTTGTCTGTAAGAAGGTTTGTTCTGTATATCCAAGGGATGCAAATCGGTATCGTTTGCTTTTTTGCTTGTTGCACAAAAGGAAAGGAGATTTTTTTGGCTGAACACTCATCTTGTGCCAGTTGAAAATTCCAGAGGAAGGACTGAAATTTCCAACAAGGTTTTTGTATCGTGTTTTAGTCCTCACTGCTTTCTGTATTTATTTAATTTACAGAAGAAGGATAGTCCTGATGACATTAAGAGAATGCTGTTTCAGATTACAGAAGAGAGGTTCATGGCAAAGGCATTGTGAGGGAGTGTTAATGGATCTGTAGATTAGAAAAAGTATCTTGGACAAGAAGGTCTATAATCTGGCTGGGTCCATTAGGGCTAATCTATGATTTCAAACTTTCCAAGGTAGAAAGAAGATGGAAGTGTCTCCTCCATAGAATCATAGAATCAGCCAGGTTGGAAAAGACCTCAAAAATCATGAAGACCAATTATACTGTGGTCACTAGCCCATGGCACTAAGTGCCACATCCAGTCTCAGCTTCAAAACCTCCAGGGATGGTGAATCCACCACCTCCCTGGGCAGCACATTCCAATGCCTGATCACTCTCTCTGCAAAAAATCTCTTCCTGATATCCAACCTAACCCTCCCCTGGCAGAGCTTGAGTCTGTGCCCTCTTGTCCTGCTGCTGTTGCCTGGGAGCAGAGACCAACCCCCACCTGACTCCAACCTCCTGTCAGGGAGTTGCAGAGGGTGCTAAGGTCTCCCCTGAGCCTCCTCTTCTCCAGGCTGAACACCCCCAGCTCCCTCAGCCTCTCCTCATGCCACTTGTGCTCCAGTCCCTTCCCCAGCCTCGTTGCTCTGCTCTGGACCTGCTCCAGCCCCTCAATGTCCTCCTGAGCTGAGGGCCCAGAGCTGTGCACAGTACATACATAACCTCCTTATGCCTTATCTCACCCCCTCTGCCTCTCCCCTAACACACACACCCCACAGACCACTCTCCTCCGTCTCTGCTTGCAGACAAGGAACTGCAGCTCCTAATTCTTATGCCATTTTCCCCTTTAGGTGAGCACCAGGATGGATTCCTCAAGGAAGGTGCTTTAGCTGGGGATACCCAGGAGCACACAGTTTGGGTTGTCACTCAGCTTGTCTCCTGCAGCACTGGGAGCTGAGCAGCCAGACTGGGAGTCTTGCTACACCCTGATGCAGGAGACACCATCTGCCAAATGTCCTCCTGAGTGGTGCTTCAGCAAGTGGGCTAAAGAGCTAAAAAGAACATCCCATACATGGCAGCTGAAGTCCATCACAGCTTGCTCACAAGATTCTGGCTCTGGAGGGAGGCTGGGCAGGTGGCCAAGAAGCCTCTCTTATGTGCCCATGTTTCTCTTTGGGGAAAGGGATTCCTGGTTTAGCATGGCCAGAGTTGGCTTTGGGGAGCAGGACAACACCAGGGAACATTGGACTTCCCTCATCCCAGTTGCAGCCCACCCAAGAAGATGCAAACTCCATTAATTGGATTTGCCAGGACCTTGTGGCTGGTCTCGATTCCTTTGAGGTCAACTGACATAAGTCCCATCAACTCAAAAAGCAGCAAATCTCTTGTGTTCTCTTCTGCAAGAGCAAGCAAGATTCCTGGGAGGGGGAAATTGTCCCCACCCTTTATTTATTTTGCTAGCTTCTACCCTTGTCACCTCCTCTCCCTTTCTTGTCCATCCACTTTTCATGCCTCCAAGAGCACATTTCTGCTCCAGAATGTTGTTGTTCTTGGAGCTGTGGAGAGGTGACTGGGCCTGACTGGGGGGTCACAGGGGCCATGCCCTTTGCCTCTGAGGAGGGCAAAGCTGCTGAGGTCCAGATTCTTCCTGATGATTTCATGCAATAGCTAATTAATGGCCTCCCCACGTTTCCATGGCAACTTCATGCTGTGCTCTTAGCCCTGATCCAAATGGACACTCTGTACACTTGTGAAGCCATAGCATCAGCATGTTAATAAGACTTGCTGACGTCTTTTGCTTTCTGCCACACCGGCTGGGAAGTCTAAATTTGAATTATTTTAAAAGAGCACATTCCTTAGTAAGCTCCCAGTGCATCCTCTCATGTGACTAGAAGCAATTCATCCCAAAAGTCTTCTGCATTTGAAGGGAAGAAGCAGGTAGATTCTGCCCCACCTGCAGCTTTTTGTCCTGTTTTGGCTTTGGGACACCTGGTATCTGGCTTTTCCTTTTTTCTCTGAGTTATTTGGAAGCTTCAGCTTTCCTGAAGTCACTAATTTAATGACAGCAAGGGACAAGTACCTGCCATGATTTGGTAGGACTATCTCTGTGTTAGCTGAGCTGGACAATCTGATGGATTGCTCCCTAACTCCTTCTTGTACCAAGGCAAGATGCTGGATTTCATTCTCATACAGACAAAGAATGTTACCCTTATTTGAGAGTATGGATGTCCCTTTTAACAGTAAACTGTTCCAGCTCTTGTTGATAACAAGACATCCTAGCTATCACACAAAAATTGTTCAAACTCTCTCCACAGTAGAGGTTGTTTTAGTTAGAAATCCAGACCAGGAAAAAAAAATTAACAGCAACATGGATCTTCTGCTCTGAAGTGAAGGCCCTGTTGAGTTAGTCCTGAGACCACCTTGCCTTGAGGTGGCTCAAGCACAGACAAGCACAGTTGGAATATAAGAATCTTTATTTGCAAGACAATGCCAAGCCCCCCTCCCGGGGAAGCATCAGAGCATGGTCAGGGTTCAGAGCCGCCTCCTGCCACGGGAGGGACGTTTGCTGTTTCTCCTGGGACATTCTTGCTCCTCCTTGGAGTTGAAGATCATGTTGTCCTGGTTTATTACTGCCTCTTGGTAAGTCTTACGGCCAATGGAGCGTCCATGTTGGGAAACTCCCTGGGCAGTAGGGTCTTTATCCACCTCTGTGCCCACACTGCTGGGACAGATGGGCTCCTCTGGGGGACAGCTTTTGGGGTCCTTAGACGTCACAGAGTCCATGGGCTTGGTGGGGATGAAGCTGTTGTCCTCTTCAGCCTGGGTCTGCTCCTGCACACTGTTGTATTCCCCTTGGTGAAGGTCTTTGGCATTGTCCTCTTTCATTTGGGACAGCTCTTGGCCACCACCGTCTTCCTCTTGGATTGGGTTGTTGTTACTGTTTTGACCCGCTGGGGACAACTCTGTGTCTCCATTTCCTTGCTCTTTGGAGAAGTCTTGGCCGATGGAGTCTTCAGGTTGGGAAAGCTCTTGCCCAGTTAACGACAGCTCTGGGTCTTCCTCATCTTCCCATTTAGGCAAGTCCTCGATTCACACAACTTCTTCACAAAGAAGCTGCTCTTGGTGGCTCACACCTTCCCACTGGGACTCACATTGGACTGTCTCATCTTCCCGTTGGGTAACTTCTTGTCCTTTCTCATCCCCTTCCCACTGGGACGGCATTTGGGGTGTCCCATGTGTGCACTGGGGTGGCACTTGGGGTGTCCCATATCCCTACTGGGGTGGCATTTGGGGAGTCCAATGTCCCCACTGGGATGGCATTTGGGGTGTCCCATATGCCCACTGGGAAGGTATTGGGGATGTCACATAACTTGCCCACTGGAATGGCATTTGGGGTGTCCCATATCCCCACTGGGGAGGTCCTTGAAAGGTCACAGGTCCTTGGTGTGCATATGCCTCTGGGTATCTGACATCTTCTGAGTGAGACATCTCTTGGCTGCTCACACCTGTGTACTGGCAAAGCTCTTGCTGCGTGTCCTGTTCCCCCTGCACCTCGAGCAAAGGTCTCTCCTGGGTCTGTGGCAGTGGGACTGAACCCATCACTGCCCCAACCAGTGTCCACTGAGAGCCTGGGCTTGCCCTCAGCTGGGCAAGGAGCTGATGCACTGTGACTTGGGGTTTGCCTTCTCCTTGGCCTTCGTCAGCGTCTTCTGCTGCAGAGGGATTCAGGGAGCTG
>NW_008672235.1:0-200 GCF_000695815.1 Acanthisitta chloris | reverse complement strand
ATTTTTGGGGGATTTTTTGGGGATTTTCTGGTGAATTTTTGTGATTTTTTTTAGGAATTTTGGGGATTTTTTGGTGGTTTTTTGGGGGATTTTTGGAGGATTTTTTGGTGAATTTTTGGTGATTTTTTTGGTGAATTTTTGGGATTTTTTGGTGAATTTTGGGGATTTTTTTGGGATTTTTTGAGGGTTTTTTGGGGGTT
>NW_008672234.1:0-326 GCF_000695815.1 Acanthisitta chloris | reverse complement strand
CGTTGTGCCTCATTGGCCGCTGCCACGGGGGCCTCGTGCCTCATTGGTCACTGCACTGAGCTCCTAGTGCCTCATTGGCCACTGCCACGGGGGGCTTACGCCTCATTGGTCGCTGCCATGGGGATCTTACACCTCATTGGCCGCTGCCACTGGGGTCTTGTGCCTCATTGGCCGCTGTCACGGGGGTCTTACACCTCATTGGACGCTGCCACGGGGGCTTACGGCTCATTGGTTACTGCCACGGGGGTCTTACGCCTCATTGGACGCTGCCACGGGGGGCTTACGCCTCATTGGCTGCTGCCCTGGGGGGCTTTCCCCTCATTTGG
>NW_008672233.1:4020-4624 GCF_000695815.1 Acanthisitta chloris | reverse complement strand
CTCAGGGCAGTGAGGGCACAGTCCCCGGTGTGTTGTGGATGAGCTCAGGGCAGTGAGGGCACAGTCCCCGTGCTCCGCCAAGGCCCGAGCGGAGAACGTTGGCAGCGCTGCCTCTCCCCTGCGCAGAGCCCCCCGAGCAGAGCTGCCCATAGCGGCTGGGCTCAGCTCTCCCGGCTGCACAATCCGCCCCCTTTTTTTTTCCGCGCTCGCCTCGCCGGGAGGACGTGTCGTGTTATCCAGATGTTGGAAATCTTGATGCGAGCACATGTGACCGACCGCTTGGAACAAGTCACCCCTGCCAGTTCGCTCTTCTCTTGTTTCCAAGTGTGTGGATTCCTCCTTTAGCGTGCGGTTTCTGCTGAAGTAGCAGATAAATCACGCCTGTTGCGCCGGAATAGCAGGATCAGAGGGAGACAGGCACCGAGGAGGTACAGGGCAGTGGCTTGTGGCCGTTTCTGTGTTTGGCTCAGTTCACACATGGGCCTGGAGCCTCCTTTCCCAGTTCCTGAACTCATTAGCCAATGCCTGGCTCTCTCCCATCCTCCTCCAGCGCCACGGTGCTGCGTAAAGCTTGGCCTGGGGCGCCCAGCCCCGCGGGACGGGC
>NW_008672233.1:0-3463 GCF_000695815.1 Acanthisitta chloris | reverse complement strand
CTGGTACCTCCTGCCGTCCAGGAGCTGCATGGGGCACCAACAGCTCGCCAGCACGGAGACAAAATCCCAGGGCGGCCGCAGGAGGGGACTCCTCGCGCCCGTGGCTGCGCTGGGGGACCCAGGCCAGCTGCAGACCTCTGCCCCTGAGGCTCCTGCTGCCTCTGGGTGTTGGTTCCATCTGGAGAAGCAACAGCCTCTCTTTACTCCCCATCCCATCAGCGTGGAGTGGAGCTTGCTCACACAAGGACCTCTGGCTTACCATGCCGTGGTATTCCCTGGCAGCTGGGACAGCAAGGAGAACAGGCCCTAAGGAGAAACCATCCTCAGGCCTCTAAAACAGAGCTCTTAAATAAATCCGGCTTTGAAATAACCCAGAGCTAGAAGCAGAAGTTTTCACATGGAGGGTCATCTGCCAAGATTTACTGTAGAGAAAGTAGTAAACAGTGCAGCTTACAGCACCTTTGGGGTTATACAGTTCCCTTCTTTGTTTCCAGCACTTGCAGATGACTTCCCCACATGTTGTCCCTTAAGATCCACCCACTCCCATTTTCTTTTTGGCCCAGGCTAGTCGGGAAGACCTCAGGCGAACAGCGTGCGTGCCAAGCTGAACTCGGCGTGTTTTGGAAGTGAGCAGCTGGAGCAAAAAGTCGCCCAGTGTAACCTGGCTGTGGGCCTGGCCCTGCCCTTGGGAACGCTGCAGCACAAAGGTGGTGCCTGGGGGGGGAAATACTTCATTGCTGTGGTGAGGTGACCTCAGGGGAGGAGGACAGAGCCAAACACGCTCGGTGGCCGCACGGCTGCCCCTAACGTAGGGTGTGGAGGGCTGGGAGGGCTTTGGTGCTGGATAAATCCTGTTCTGGTGCGGAATGCCTCTGCCCCACCTCTGTGAGCCAGCCTGCCTTCTGCAGGATGCTCAGCAACGGCCAAAGTTTTGTCTGGGGAATTGAACCTCGGGTGCCTCTGTGTGTGCGGCTGTAGCTCTGATTAATTACACCTCCTTTCTGACTCAGCTCCTGGTTTCTGCCACGTGCTCCAGGAGCAGCCTGAGAGGGGAGAGCTGGAGTTCCTGCTTCCCCATAGCTTGAGCTGTGGGACCCAAGAATGGGGTGATGCTGTTCAGAACCCTTGGGCCATTGCAGCTTAAAACAGGGTTTGACTCAGGACAGCTCACAGGAAAACATTTTTCTTCTCCCATCACAGGATATGAACAACACATGGAAGTCTCATGCCTTGCAAAAGGAAAGAGAAACCAGAGGGGCTCCAGCAGTTACACAACACACAGGAGCTGTCTGGGAGCTGCCTCCTGAAGGATTAGGTACAAATCCTTGTTCCCTCTACAGCTGTAGCCTTATGTCTGTGCTCGTCCTGTAAAGCAGTGTAGAAATGAATAAATAAGAAGGACAGCATTAAGGAACACAGAAACTCTCGTGTCCATGTGGTGTTGCATGTATCATCCAGATGGAAAGTATCTGTCCAGACAAATCTGGGAATTATGCAAGCTCAGAATTCCTCAATAACCCTTCCTTTCCAACATCATGAAACATTTGCAATACCCACTGAAAATACACAGGAGGGGAAAACCCCTCTTAGCTCCAAAAACTAGGAAGCCTAAATACGGGCAATGTGTTGGATGAGGGAAGGTCTAAAGGTGGGAGTAGGGAGCGATGTCCCTGCTGTGTGCACTCTGCTCTCGGCTGCGCCAGGGGTGATCCCTGCTGCTCACTCCTGGCTCGCCAGGGCTGGGGCAGGCTCCCCTGGGCTTTGGCTCTCTGCTGGCTGATGCCCTGCACAGGCTACGGAGCCGCTTGTTTCCACTTTGCCAGAGCTGTTTGTTTCCACAGTGCTCGGATGAGCAGAAGGAATGAAAACAGAGAGGGAAACATGGGCTGTCCTGGTGCAAACCATCACAGAATAAAAATAGATCCCTCTTGGCCCGGGAGAGCAAACCAAGGCAGGATAGAAGACATGGGAGTGCCAGCCTGGCCCGGGAGCTGCTGCTGGCTCGGAGCAGCGCCCAGGGATCACCAGGGCTGGGAGTTCAGCACAACTCTAGAGTTGTAGTGACCCTTTCTGGCCTTGTCAGGAAACAATGGCCTGACCAGAGGAGCAGAGCTGTGAATCCCAGAGAAAGGGTGACAAGTTTCTGAGCAGAATATGGAGAAAGAGAATTTTTAAAGAAGCACACCCACTTTGTGACAGTTTCACCTTTGATTCCAGGGGAACAGGATCAAACCCTCCTGGGGTTCATCCAAACAGAAACATCACTGGTGCCCAGTTTGGGGTCTCAGTGGGTAGAAATGGCCTGACATTTATCCATCCTAGCTAACGCCTTCAGCAGTGCAGAGAGAGAGAAGACTGCGTTGTGAAGTCGGTTCTGCCCTCCCAGGCCTAGGAGAGAAAGAGAAGAGCCTGGGAGAATGAATGTTAAAGCCACTGCTTGCACCGCAGTTTGGGGGCTGTTTGGGGGCAGCTGGGCCCACGTGCAGAGCCAGAGGGCTGCAGCAGGACAGCCTGCCCAGCCACCGGGATCAGCAGCCTGAAAAGCAGATGTGCCAATTTCCTGTCCTTGATGATGATGGGCCCTAATTACGCCAGAGCCGTGGCAATGTCCTTTCTCGTGTATGACCCCTAATTTGGTTTCGTGAAGTCATCTGTGCCAGGTTCTTCCGGCGAGTGACAGTCACGAAGAGCTGTGTGCTCCGCAGTGGCACCGTGTGTCCAAACACCTGGTCCGTGCTCTGCCCAAACACAATTCCTCTGTGGGCTAACCACAACCCCACTGGGATGCAGCTCTGGCCCTTGGCTTGCTTTACCCCCTGCAGGTTCTCGCGCCTGCTGAGAGGAGGTGTGTGCTGGGGGCTCATCCCAGGCAGAGAGCAGCCTTTGGAGAGGCTGTTTGTTTGTGGGGGGAGGAATTTGGCAATTGACAGGGAAACACACTCCCCTGGGGTTTTTCACCAGGGAGATTTTCTTGCTGGCATTGCTGGGGTGCTTTTTTTCAACAACTTTTCATGGTTCCCCCGTCTTCCCTGGGGGATGGATGGTCTCATTCCTTTCAATGCTTTCTACCAATTTACCTGTTTTTTTCTATTTCTCCTCTTTTCCTCTCTTCCCACCCGCATAATTTAAGGGGTTCCCCAATTTTGGAGTTTGCCAACAGAGCAAAGTTAGCTTATTTATTTAGCTGGGTACTGTTACAAGTTTGGGAGAGGCTTTAGGGGTGAGGCTTTGGGGTTTTTTTGCAGCCTTTTCCTTGCGTGACATTTTGAGGAAGCAGCTTGGGGTTTACAACTTTTATTTTTAGGTTTTTTGTCCCTTCTTTTCCCCAGGAGCTCCTTGTGGGATTAGTCATCTGTCCTTTCAGGAGGGTTCTGCTTTCCCTGGGTGGGGGTCACCGCTCTGGATTGCTGATGGGTCCACCTGCAGCCCCAGCAGCTGTTTGGGATTCCCTGGTGATGGGTCT
>NW_008672232.1:0-21903 GCF_000695815.1 Acanthisitta chloris | reverse complement strand
AAAGAAACCCTTTGTCGTTCCAAAGGCAATAAGCTCTGGAACCTGCTTAATACAAGTTACCCCTCGCCTTTCTAAGAAGCGTGATAATAAGGTGAGGGCTTCTTCCATTGCACAATGGTGTTCCAACGTTGATCCCAACGTTGATCCGATCCACGTCGAACGCCCGCTTATCCCTACCGTAAGCGATATATATCCGAATTTAATCCCGCAGCCAGCCGGCCGCGGTGGTGCAGCGCTGTTTCTCCGAAGTAGCCCTCCTCAGACTCGTGCAGACCCCTCTCGGATGGTCCAGGCGCCTTCCGCCCACTGGCCACTGCCACCGGCGCTCTAGCCGAGCCGCGCGATCCAGCTTTCCCTCCAGGTCCAGAGTCCAGGTCTCGGTCCCCGCTCGGGCGCCATTTGCAGGGAAATTCCACGTGGGGAAGCAAACGGCCGACTCAGTGTGAGTGATAAAGCAAGCTCCAACTTTATTGTTAGCTCAGTTCTTCTCTTATACGGTACACGATAAATGTGCCTATTTATTGCTTAGCATTACCTAACAGCGTTACCTAAGCTCTAAAAGTTACATTTATATACTTTTTCTGCTTGCAGTTGCAGCTGTGAAGAAGTCTCCCTTATTCTCTGGAGAATCCTTCTTTGTTTTCCCGGATAGTTCATCCTTGGGCTTGCAACATTGCTGAGTTTTCCCAGATAGCTTGTCCTTCAGCTGCAACATTATGCTGAGAAAATAAATTCCAATGCTGAGAAGCAAAATTCCTGAGGCCTACTTCATAGTTATACGCTCAAAGCTCCCATAGAACTTTGCTCGACTCTTGCTCGCACAATGCACTCTGGGAGCTGTGCCCCTGTTCCCTTAGCCATTCTTCAACAAGGACAATTAGGAAATTTGCTTCAAAACCACACAACTGCTCCAAAATGAAACACCAGTAGAGTTAGAGCCTATGATCTCTCAACTCCCACTGGTTTTGGAGGGAACTATGGCCACCCCAGATGGAGCCTAAAGTGTTTCCATAAGCTTTTGGTTTCACAACTTCAATCCCAGCCCTTCAGGGTGGATTTTACACACCTTTCACCTTTCATCCAGCTGTCTGTGTCTATACCCAGCTCCTGGCACACAGATCAGAGAGGCCTCACCCAGCATGCAGACAGCTCTCCTTCCCTGAACCCAGGGTAGGCACTGCTCCAGCTGTGTGGAGAAAGCCAACCTGCAGTACTCCTGGGGACTGGGAAGCAAGTCCAAGCAGGAAGGGATCTGCTTGCCAAGGGCACACCCCTCCACCCAAAGGGCCACTGGGCAAACAGTTTTGAGATGCTTTGGGGTAGCACCTACCTGTCCTCAGCTGGCTGTGGGGTCCCATTGCCACCAAGGGTTTCTGTTCCACACTGCACACCTCCACTCACATGGTCAAGGTGGATCCTGAGAGAGGACAGCCAGGTTGAGGCAGGCACTGGGAAAGCACCCACAGCAGAGGAGCAAACACAGGCTACAGGGTGCCCTTCAGACAGACTGACTCCTGCCAGCATGAGAAGACAGAATTCTCCATGTACATGCCTGTTTTTAGTGGAAAGTCAAAGAGGAAATGCAGAGAGAAAAATGAACAACCAGGAGAGCAGGTGCACAAACTGCCTGCTTTAGATCAAAAGCAGGTTCATCCAGTGCTTTCTGCCATCCCCAGCCGGAGGTACTGAGTCCTTCCACAGCTAGGATGTGAATCGAGTGTGTGTGTGTACATGGGTATAAGTGTAAGCCTGTTTGTACATACCTATAAACATACACATAATGAAGCATCTGTCAGACTACTTGGAAAACAGAAAGATCAGGAGGTAGCAAAACATGAGGAGCCTGAAACCACTACACAAAATAATTGCTTGTCCAAGAGCCTCCCTACATTTTTCCACAATAAGTCAACACCACTGAGGGCAGAAGAACCAGCCCAAAGCAGCAGTGAAACCACAGCAGTAGAGCAGAGAGAAACAATCACAGACAGAGAGATAATGTATGTATGAAAAGTAGCAATCACCTTGTACATGCTGCCACCAGAATCCTACGGTGGCAATTTTTGGTGCCCTGCTTCCCAGGTATTGTGAAGGAGTCACAGCTCAGCTCCTGGTGTGTCCATCACACACAGTGCAGGGACAACTAGCTTGATATGGGTGGAAGACAGGGGAGACTTCATTTTGGCTTCCCAAGGGTTACTGCACTCACAGGCAGGGTGAAATGGCTTTGAGATCACACAGCTGCTTTGCTGGAAAGAAGGGGCCTTGCCTTTTTTGAAGGAACATTTCACAGATGTAAGAGCATGAGGACCACAATTTTCAGGAAAAAGAAGGATAGAAATGCTAATTAATTCCATGCTCCCCACTTTCTCCAACACCCTCAAAACCATCAGCTCCTCCTTAGCATCACCCTCTCCCTGGGTCCATAAAGGGAATTTCATAAAATTGTTTTGCCCTGGCCATTCCTAGAGACAGAGCACGGTGTGTGTACATGGAATGAAGGAGACACTGCATTCCTCCAGGGCACATAAGGAGGTGGAGGGGAGGAATGCTTTCTCCTGCAAGTCTGTGCATGACCCAGACCTGAACAGCAGCAGCATGAGACTGGCAGTTCCCCAGAAAATTATTCTCAAAGTGCTTGAATGCAAGTCAAGGTGGCAAAAATGATCAGCCAAAAGGCTTTCCTGCATACAGCCCATGCAGACCTTGGGGACACAGCAAGAACCCACAGCACAACACTGTCCAAAGGCTCCCTGCAGGCAAGAGGACCTGGGTTTTACAAAGAACTTGGCTCAGGCTTTAGGTGCTGAAATATCTGAGTCTGAGGTACTCTGAAGAGAAACCCTCAAACCTCGAGGTACAATGAGGTATGGGCATGTGAACACAGGTCTACACACACGTGCCTACAGTTCCCTGATGAATGCTCTGCTCCCAGTGAAAGCACACCACACATCCCTGCTTCTGTATATGAGCAGGAATCAGCCATGCCTCACTCACAACACACTGAATACTGGCTTGGGGAGCAAACACCCTCATTCTTCATATCCCTGAGACAGCAACAACTGAACAGAAGATGTGGTGTATTGGCTGCCAATCAATTGATATGCATCCAGCTCCTCTCACCTGCCCTTAACCAGTCCTGCTGGTGCAGCTATACTGGCAAAAATCCCCACCACAGCAAAATCCACCAGTGGAATCAACATATCAGACAAGCAAAATCAGCTTTGCTTACCCAGTGCTTTTATACTGGTATAACTGGTAGGGATTTTGCAGTGAAGTAGCATAATTAAAAGCAAACAAACAAACCTTTGCCACCGATATCCTGTGCTGAGCAGTCATGACAGCATGAGGTGCCTGATCCAGGGTTCTCTGCAAAGCAGGCACAAAGGACTATTTAATGGCTGGTGAAAAACTCCCATCTCTAGGGTGAAATACAGGTGGATTTCACTTGTGCTTTGGCTGGGGTAAGCAATCAAAAATACTGCAGGCAGCTGGAAATGAAGCCAGGGAAGCAGAGGAGAGCTCTTAGCATGAGGCTTTGCCCACTGTTACTCTGAGACTGATGTATGTGGCCTCTGGCCTCAAGACCCTCCAAGTCATGGGATATATGTGTGCAGGAGTGTTTGGTGTCTAACAGCCAGGTAGAGACAGGAACTTCCCCTGTTTGCACCACTGCTTGAAATACCTGTAATGATACAAGAGCGTAAGAATCATGTTTGATGAGAGCAGGAGCCCACCTACCACCCATCTGCCATGGCCCAAGCTAACAGGGCAAGCACAGAGCTGTCACTCCCCAGCACACCATCCTTACTTTGCATTTTTAATGGTTTCCATGTGCAGATTGCCTAATTACAATGCCTCTATATTGAAATCAGAATTAAGCAGGACCAAAAACATGAAAATTACAGAGCCTTGAATTTCAGAGAGCTGGTGTTGAGGTTCCTATTTTAAATCCAGTCAGATTTAGGGCTGCCAATCAAAGGGTCACATTTGCCTTCAAAGACTGCTGTGCTATGAGGGATTTCCTGATGCTAAGCACCCTGGCTTAGCTGCCCATTGCCACAGTGGGCAGAGACCAATTACTCTGACATACCAAATACCAAGCAGCTCAGTGCTCTTGTCTGGGGGATATAAACATATATTTGGCCTAATCTCATTTTCCAAGTGATGGTGCAGCCTCACAGTGAAGGAGACTCTCCAGAAGAGCCTGTCTCTGGGCTCCATCACCAGCTCAGGGTGGCACAGCCGCAGTGCTGGTTTCTGCAGCAGCATGTCTCCAGAAGTGTCCCTCCACCTCTAGCAGCCCACCGTTGAGTTCACCTGAAGTGGTGAGGGCCTGCATTCTGTTTCTATGGTCCAACTCTCTCCAGGGGAGGTTTCTTGATCAGCCAACACAGCTAAGAGGGAGGAGATGGGTGAAGCCCTGCACGGCTACCCCTGGGAAGTGGGGAGCTCTGCCTGGGGCAGCTGCAGCATTGACAGAGCAGCCAGGGCAGAGACCTCCCACACTTCCCTTTCCCTCCCATCAACTTGCCAAAGATTTTACAATTACCTTTATGAGTTTCCCCAAAGGAATAAAAAAGATTAAGGCATGAGTAACAAAAACAGTGGCATGTGGAGTCTGGCTGCAGTATGAGGCCCATTTGGATTCCAGGGGACCATTTTCTCCAGGAATTTCACCACACCTTGTGCTCCCACCATGCTAATCCTCCACTGCAGATCTGAACCTGGACAGGAGCATATCTCACCTTGTCTAACCATGGACTGCAAGCTTTTCTCAGCTCACATCAGTAGTGGCTATTCATGGGGAGGAAAACTGTTTTCAGAGTTGAGTTTTGACACACCACCCCTTCCCCAGACCCCAGAATTTGAGATTCTGACCTGGTCCAAAGTCTGACCAACCAACCCCTTTACCAGGCCCATGATTCCCCAGCTACCTACAACAACTCAGCCCATGTGTGAAACCCATCTTTCTGGGTGGTATCAAATCTGTGTTACAGGAATGAAGAGTTGCAAAAAGGGAGGTAAAGTGTCTCTGAAGGAGGCACAGCACAGGCAGGCCAGGGGAGGAAAAACTCCGTGCTGTTCTCTGAAAGACCTCCTTTCACATGTAATTTGGCATGGCTGACTACCAAACCTTCTTTGGGAGGCCAAAAAATAATACATGTACATCACCCCTATTGAAAAAAACATGCAGAGGGGTGACTGCCATCAACAAAGACTTCCCTGTACAGGTCGTGCTTCACTTAGGAACAACCTGCTCTGGGTGACCCCATATCTCAATCTCAGAGCATGGGAGTCAGAAATTCCAGATACAGCTAGAACCTGCCAAGGCACAGATCAGCGCCAGCCCTTTCCAAACTGGGATTGGAGAGGTAAACCAGCCTGCAAAGCCCTACAGTCCAGCTACCCATGCCTGCACAGATAGCCTGCTTGAAACCCGTGGCATGGGTAGGTTTTGCAACACCTCCTTGCTGGTATCCGAAACCAGAGTGCAGCAAGGGGCTCATCCACAGTGGTAACTGGTGGGGAGAGCATTTCACTGTGGTATGACAATCTATATTTATGGGAATACAATATCCACAAGAATACACTGGAGACTCTCGCAGCTGGTGGAAACGTGGCAGCTCCTGCAATTACATTCGACATATGAGAGACAGGATGCCAGCTAACACCTGCCTTGTGTTTGTACACCACCATAATACAACAGCTGCTGCATACCCCCAACATCCCAGACCTCTTGGAAGGTAAATATACTGAGTATAGGGTAACCCAAAATTCTCGGCACCTAGGGTGAGTACTTGATGCTATTGATGGGCTCTGAAAAGGACAGGCACGTGCCCTGGGATTTGTATCAGGTTCTCTGCAAGGGAGAACCCAAACAGTACTAAAACACTGATGCCCACAGGTAATTTCTTCTCTGAAAGCAGCATCTCTTCCTTCTTCCCTTGAAGTCAGTGTGTTATTGCAACAGCCTAGTGAAACCCTGAAATCATACTTGAATGAACTCTAGGAAACAAACCCACAGAACTCTAGGAAACAAACCCACAGCTTATCTGAAAACACTGCAGCAGAAGTTAGAGCCTCAAAAAAGCTGAGCAAAGCTAGATTTCAGCCCAGGTGAGCTGCTCTGAGGCCATGTGGGCACACAGAGCTCTGGCTGATACCTGTATAGAGCAGGATCTGCTGTGGGCAGGTGAAGGAGTTGTATGCAGATGTCATTCCAGTTTATGGTCTGGAGAAAGGAGAAACAGAGCAACCCTTAGGTGGCCTAAGAGGGAACATGCAGTCCCACACCATCATGCAGGACAGCTGGGCCCTGCCCTCAGCTCTGTGCTGGCTTTCTCTGCAATGCTGGTTCCCTGTGCTCACCTCCTGCACTCGCAGCCCTCTCCCCACCTCTCTGGCACTGCCTCTCACCCCTTGCCTCTGCTCTGTGCCAGTGTGTGAGGTAGGGAGGACTTTGCTCTCCTCAAAAGTGCAAATGAGAGGTTATCTCACACAACCCCAAACAAAAGCTCACAAACTTTCCCCTGGGTGTTTTTACTCACTGTTTGAAGGACCAGTTTCTCCCCCATCCTCCTCTGCACTCTGCATCAGGTGTAAGAGGCAATTGTGCCAGGGCCCTTTCGTGGCTTCAGATGACCAAGGGACCAACTTTTATGCAGCACAATTATACTTAACCAAAGTGAAGATCTATAGAGAGAAATGGCCCAGGTTCGCCCTGAACAGGCTGGATTCTGCCAAATTACAGCACACAGCACTTAATCCACACGAAGTCCTGCTAAATTTAGTGAACCAGACTCAGTGAAAAGCCAGGTAAAAGAAGACTCAGAAGTAAAACTGCCAAAATACTTCTCCCTGCTACGTGTGACAGGCGCTGCTCAGATTTCCATGGGACGGCACCTAATTTAAAGCCAGACCTCATGCATGAAGATTTCAGGAGGATCTGCTGATCCCAGTGTGTGTACCTAGTGCAGTTTAGGAGACATATTTCACCAAGAGAAAATGGGATGAACTGAAAGAAAAAAAATCCAAGAAGTGGTTCCATGAAGGGTGAAATCATCAGGCATCCATGGACCTACACTGCAATGGTGTGGGATTCCCTGCTGTTGGAACCCCAACATTGCTGGCTCTCTGATGTTGCTAGTGAAGCCCTGATGTGAGTGTGGCAAAGTGCCAAATGCTCCCACTTCAAAGCTGAGCCAAGAAACCAGCTTGTCTGTTGGCTTTTATTACGCCGCTATTACTTGCGTGGTGAATTCCAGGTGGGGAATGTAACAACAGATGGGCTAGGATTGCCTCGCTCATAATAAAGTTCAGGTACAATGTGTAGCCCATAAAGAAGAAACCTGTGGAGTTTCCTCCTGGAACAGCTGCTGACTCACAAGGGTTTGTATACACGTAAGGGGTGACAACTGGCAGTGTTTGTCACCTTTGAGGAGAAGGTGCATTTTTAGGCCAGTACTGGAGATGGTAAGAATATACCAACCAAGTCTATTCCTGTTAACAGCTGTCTAGGCTGTGGAAATCCTTGAGCAGCATGTTGGTTGCAAGTAGGGTGAGTTGCGGAGCTTGGTCTTCCAGATGGAGCTCAGCAGCTCAGCCTTTCCAAACCCATTCCCTCTCCACCTCACCCCAGAGGCTGAAGGGAAGAACAAGGGAAGGGGATATACACAAAGAAATATCATGGGATGTGTCTAAAGAATGAAAAGTACAGCAGTAATGTACTCTGGTGGGTAGGGCAACAGAAGGGCTGGGTCGTTGCTACATCTGGCAGCTGTCTGCTGTGTGACTTTAGGGGAAGTCATGTCATTTGTCCACCTCACTTTTCCAGTCTGTGGAAGTATTTAAATGACAGTATTTGCAAACTAAAGAACAAAAGTCCTAAAGAACAGGCCTACTCAAGCCCAAGTAACTGGTGTGTGCTGTATTCAGAAAAGGGCCGTTTTCTTTGACCACAGCTCTTACACACATCTAAAGCCCAAAGGTGTATATTAGTCTGTCAATCCTTGTAATGCTACACCACTAAAGTATACAGTCAAGCAGAGAACAGTATCCAAATACTACAGAGAGCCAGAAACTCCCCCACGCTACACCACCAAGTAGGTGACCAGTGAGCAATCATACAGTCTGAATGTACAATTTGGGACTGCTGGTACATCTCTATCAGACAGTGACCCTAGGGGGTGACATCCCTTGAGGATTTTCAATGGCAGAGGCACTGTGGTAGAGATAGCAGCTGAGATACTAGTAGCCAGGTGTACACATCTGGAGCAATGTACAGGGAAGACACTCAGACCCTTCCCATCCTAAGACAGGCTGGGCATTGCTTGGATCTCTCAGGACATCAATCCACCAAGACCAACACTACTTGCACTGACATACCCTCCAAAAGAGCTGCAAATATATCCCTGCTTTACTGGAGTGACAGGCTGGGCAAAGGAGCAGGGAGTGTGGGGGATGCCTGCAGGCAGCCAGAAATGAGTATATGCTTAAGCAGCTTAGCCAAAACAGATCAATAGGCACTAAAATGGGAGGGTCACCTCAGAGAGCCATGCAGCAGGCAGAAACCCGCTGAAAGGAATGGAATGTGCAAATGAGAAGCTCTCCCCAAGATATGATCTGAATCAACCTGAAGCAACCTCAGTCAGATGCACCATCTGCTCAGAGCATTCCACAAGGACATCCAGGTCGGTGTCAAAACTAGCAGACAGATCAAGGAACGTTAATACAGAACATACCCCTGAGCCAGCTGGCAGGGAGGGATCATGGAAGACATTCAAAAGGACTGTCTCAGGACCATGTCTCCTGTTTGAGCCAGACTGGAATTTATCAACAGCATCGTATGTGCAGAGGTGTGACTGGTGCTGTAATGCAATGGCTCTCCTGGAAGAGGGGAAGGAATGGCAGGATGGACATCAGACAGCAACTGACAAATCACCCAACAAAAGAGATGGCTGCTGCAAGACAAAAGATGAGCTATCCCATTTTAGTGTTCTAACAAAGCAATCCAGCAGTAAGGAAGCCCTGAGAGAGGATATGGTTTCACAAGGATCGTTGGTATGCTTGCAAGCAGGTCACTCAGTCACATCTTAAGGGTAGCAATGAATTCACATCACATTTCTAACAGTTCACCTACTCGGTGTGATCTCCAGAGAGTTCCTATAAGATGCAGGATGTGTCTCATGATCCAGGGATGTATTCTGATCTCACCAGCTGCTGCATATCTGCGGAAGGGGCAGGTTACCTTTGCTTTTCTTTTCCTCTTGTCATCTCCTGCAACATCAGATGCCATTTTTGAGAGCTTGTGGGAAGACAATTCAACTCCTCCTGGGCCTGTGTCACACAAAACAAACAGAGCACACAGGACCAGCCAGCAGTGGGATAGTACTGGCTGCTCCTCTGAGCCTCACCTCCCCGCACACTGCTGCCAGCACAGGTTTAGACTATCAGTCCTCTGGAAACAGCACGTGGTAGCACCTGAGTCTCTCAAGGATGTAATGTGAAAGAGACCTTACCCTCACCCCAAGGACTGGGCAGTGTGTGTGACTCCCTCCCAGACACCCTCAGGTCCCTCAGCTTTCTGCCCACCATCATTCCTCTGTTGCCTGAAGTCCAGCAGACAGAAGAGCAGCACATCTCTACTCTTCACAATCCCAGCACACAGGAAAGAAACACAGACCTGGTGATTTTCTTTCTGCACTTCAGCTCCTCCACGTGCTTCACACACCGATGTGAATGTTTGAGGTAAAAGGGGGGAAAATGGAGCTGTATTACAAACCCAGTTCCTGAAGGATTTTGAAAGGGAATAGGCATTAATGGGGAAGATGAGAATTACATCCCTTGTTTTATGGGATGGTTATATCAGCAACAACAACATGGGTAATGTCTGAAACAGGCAGCTCAGGACACTGACTGGACATGTTTGCTTGTATCTTAGGAGTAAGATGAGTCAGTACAAGAAAAACAAACAAGCAAGCAAACAAACAAGCACTGGAGGCCAACCAAAGGCTAATTAGCACTGTACAGCATTTGCCAGAAGAGCCCCCCGCTGAGTTACAGCTTCTCCTGGCAAAGGGAGCTGTGCATCTGTCCAGACAGATCACATCCCAGAACAGTTTACAAGCAGCAGAGGGCAAGAGGGCTCTTCTGGGGGTGCCCCTCATGCCTCCTCCCTGGAACACCCTCCCTAGCACCCTACAGGGCCAAGTGCCCTTTCTTTTTCACATCCCTACATCAAGGCTATGCTGTGAAAACACTTAGGCGAGAGGAATGCAGTTCACTGGAGGACAAGCCTCTTTTAGCAACCTGGATTTTAAGAAAGAAATGTGGAAATTTTACAGGTCTTCCAGGAAAATTTGGAGTGTCATCAGCCATTTGCAGTGCAGCCAGGGGACACGGAGTGAGTACACAGCCGTGCAGTAAGGCTCAATCACACGACATCTTCACGCTTGGCTGGTTCGGCTGATCTCATTCACATACAGAAACAAGGCAGGCCCTGGGAACACAGTGTATTTACTGTGTTTGAGGTGCATTTGAAAACCTGGTTCCAGCTGCATTAAAATTTAATAACTTGGCAGAGAGTCTATAAAAGAGACTGTATCTTAAGACATAGCAAGACAGGGAGATGGTTCATGCAATTAGGTTGACATTAAAATGCTGAACTTAATTATAACTTCAGCAATGATGACATATTTGTGATGATTAAGTTCAAGATCTGCAGATAACAGGACACAGGTAAACTTCTGGATTCCACGGACTCTCATTTTTACTCTTTTCTCCTCCTCTCCCCTAAGGAAACAATCCTGACACAAGCCTCAGCCAATTCTCCCCCAGTAATGTTCAACTTCTCCAGATAAATTTAACAAAGGAACAAGGAAGAAAAAAAAACTATGAGGAAATGAAGTTCATGTAAATTCTGTGAATGTGGACATCTGAGCCAAGGTGAGAGGTCCTGCAAGGGGGTTTACCTTTTGTGCAATATAGGATGACAAAGTATGGGCACAAAGGAGAGAGGGTCTAACCAGGCAACACAAAGCCACAGGGAATCAAGCTTCATCACTCCCAGAAAAACTTGCTGGGTGGCACATGTGGAAGGACACTTTCTTCTGAAGGCTCACAGTACATCACAAAAGATATTAAAGACAGCTCAGTGTCACCCATTCTCTCTTTCACTGGCTACTTGTGTTGCACAAGTACTAAAGAGGCATGTTGTTACCGCCCCAGGGCCTCCGTCACTCTGTGCTGCACACGCACAGACAAGGCATTATGCTGCCCCAGCAAACTTTGTCTTGCTTCTATTCCAAAATTCAGAGTGGGTTCAAATAAAATTCCAACCACGCTGGCCTGCAAGAACATCTCCCTCCCCTCACACCCACTTCCTGGTCAGGGGGCACATCTATCTCCCTTCCTGAAGCAGTAATCTTTAGATTGAGGTCACACTACTCTAGTAAGCTGGAGCAGACAGCTTCCATCTAGATCTGGGTTACAGTGTCAAACAAAAACCACCAGGTAACTTGATCCAGAAATTCTTCTTGAGAACTCTGACAGCAGGCTGACGGTCCTGCCAGGATGAACAGTGACCAAAATGCTTGATGGAAGGGACCTGTGGAGGTCTCTAGACCAAACTTTCTTGAAGCACGTCCATTGCCAACAGTGGATCAGACTGACTGTAGCTTTGTCTAGCTGACCCTCAAAAGCCACACAGAAGGGAGATTCCCTGACCTCTCTGGTCCCACTGTTGCACCAACCCTGTAGGAAAGAGGGTTTCCCAATATCTGATCTGAACCTTGCAAGCTGCATTATATGGCCACTGCCCCTTGGTTTGTGATCTGCCACTGAGGAGAAGAGCCTGACTCCACCAACTCTGTAATTGCTCTTCCAGTAAGTTGTGAGATGTTGCTAGATTCCCCTCAGCCTCCTGTTGACCTGACTAAACAAGCTCAGTATTCCCATGTCCTGGTGATGTTTCTAGTTCCTCTACTGGACCCCCTACCTCCCTCCCCTTACAATGCATCTCACTCAGGGTCCCGGAATTGGACATTATTGCAGCTGCCATTGGCACAAATCCAGAGTCCTGTTCATAGACCAGTACTCAGCATTTCTGGAGCTCTGAAGCAGCCTGATGCTGAGCAGTCTAACACAGGTAATTTCTATACAACAGAAGAAGAAGTGTTGCAGTGAAATACTGAGCAGTTCAGGATGAAGAGAACTTTCAATAATTTCTAATAGTGACCAATTCGATCATGGAGCATTGCTCCGTCATCTAGTGATGAGCTGCTCAATGCAAAACTCTTGGGTCCCTACTCATACTGCCGCACCAGGATGGTCATCTGCTACAAGTACCAACTGATGTTTCTCCTGTCCTCCCCAGGGACTTACACAAACCACGAAGGGGCCCCTCTAGACTTGGGGGGCCTCAGGTAGTGGCTTAGTCTGGAAAACTAACAGAAATCTCTGATTTAGACCAGAAACTTTCAAGATCACTTCCTCCTTCAGATGAATTCTGTGTAAATAACTTTATTGATACAACAAAGAGATAGGTGGCACTAGAGCAAATCACTCAGTTGCCCTCCCCACATGATTCTGAACACAAACATCGTAAAGTATTTCCTGGGACCCAACACAAACAGAATAAAAGCAGCCTTGGAGCCACAGTTCTTCTCTCTTAACTGCTAGCCCACAGCCCACATTTCCCTTCCCTCCTTGCTTTCATAATCACAAGAGGTGGGTTTGCCTAGCCTGAAGGGAAAAACGGAAAGCAAGTCTCCCACTTGATGCAGGACTGGGCTCACCAAGACCTATGAGAGCAAACGCAGTACCTATCCTGGTGGAAGCAGTGCTGCTCATGAGTGCTGTGCGTGCCTACCTTTACAAGATGGGTTTAGATCCAGAACGGATGAGCACCTGTCAGAAGCCTTAAATCAGCTCCAGGGGTCAGGAGGGTTTCAGATACAACCACACAATGTCCCCTGACAATTTCCAGATGGCTTCTTGCTAAGCACATGGATTTTCTAGATCTCCCTTTCAAGAGACTTAACTCTCAGACATTGTGTTTAGATGGTGGAGGTTTAAGTTCCTTTTTGGAGTTCAACACTTCTCCTTGCAACTCTTTTATAAGAAGCCATAAGAAATATATGAATACATAAAGCCAAAATAGTCATGATAATATAGGAACTTTATCTAGAAGAGAAAATTCTAGAAAACAGGAAGGGTTTTAGGAGATGACTGTGTCAGCAGCTGTGGGGAGACACTGAAGGAAACCACACGCTCTAGCACTCACAGGACCTGCTAAACACAACCCACATGACAGTCAATAGACACTCATGACAGCTTCTTCTGCCTGCTCTTTGGATTACATTTATCACCAGAAGAGTTTCCCCCCAAAACCTCATGTTTTTGGCAGTATAGAGAATACTAAAGAATATGTGAGTACCAGCTGAATGAGAAAAAGCAGCAGAAGAACATGGCTGAACCTCCATGCATCTGTCTGACCCAGCTCCAGAGGCTGTAAAGCTGTCAGGAAGAGATGGGAGGAAGAGAAGTGAGAAACTGAAGACATTAAGATGCTGTAACTTGTGACATGCCTAGAACAGAGGCTGTAATCACAGCACCAGGCAGAAACATACTCAGTAATCTTCTGCCACTACCACATCACCCCCTCTCCTCCTGGGCTGATTGCTCTTCACCAGAAGGACAAGGGGTTAAGCAGCAGGGCAGGCACACATCCCTCTCAAACAGTAAGGCCCTTGTCTTGGGGAGTGCAGTGCCAGGACCAAAGGTCCTGCCTTCTTGCTCCATAAGGAACTGCATCAGCATCTCGAGGACTCTCTGATGGAGGATGCTGTGACCTGACGACCCTCTGCTCAGTCCAGCCTTGCTGGTGCCCTCACACTGCAGTGGTCTCACCCTCCAGCTGCCATGCTGCAGGCCCCTGCCATGTCCAGGGTCAAGCGAGTTCTCCATTCTCATTGAGATGAGGACAAGGCTGCTCCCAGGCAGGTGCAGGAGGCAGCTCAGCCCTGCCTGCCCAGTGTGGGCTGGCTGAATTTCAAGCACTGACAGGCAGACTCTTGCAGTTTTGCCCTTGCTTTCCATAATGAGAATGCCCAAAGGATCTGTTTACATTGACATCTAGGGTCAAGCCTGAGGGTTGATTCCACCCAGCTTAAGCCTACCTCAGACCTTGTGCTGAAGCCATCTGCTCTGTCCTTCCTGATCCACCAGATGAACTCTTCATCCTGCTTCTCCTGGGCTTGTCTCTAATTACAGGTGTTAGAGACAAGAAGGAAGCTCCCCTCAAGACCGGACAACTGTGGGTTTGGTGTCAGCCAACTGCTTGAGCTTGTATCTTGCAGGTGAATGATTTGATCCTAGGCACACAGGGAATGGGGCTAACAAATTGATTTCTTCCCAGATCCTGAAGTCTAGCCAGAAAGTCTTCAAGAGCAAAGCTCAGGGAGGTGTCAGTGTAGATTTCTAGCAGGGAAGGAGCTGGAAGCGACTCTAAAGTCAGGCTTCAGTGATTTCCGTGCTATGGCCTGAAACAACATCCCTAACAAAGTTTGTACTACACACCTCTATAATCCAGTGGCATTTTATAGACCATCCAGAGCAAGTACACACTTTCTCCAGCATGTGCCTCTTGGGACACAAATGTTCTTAGGAAGTCACCAGTCACAACCCCTCTTGCTCCCCGACATCCAGCTGATGGCATAGCTGTCAAATGAGCCTGCTGGGAACCAGGCAGCTTAGCAGCTCTGGGGACAAGCCACCCCAGCTCTCATGCAGCCCTGGGAGACCACACACCACTCCTCTGAAAGGGGCTGGAGGGAAGGAAACCAAGAAGAGTAGCTCAGGCAGTGTATCAGAGTTGCCTTCACTTTCAGTTCGTATGTCATTTTCTCAGAGCTGCCCTCTAATTACAGTTTTAGGCTGTGTATTGTTGGGATTTTTATTTGACACAGCAACATGCTCTAGCCTCTAGTGGATCTAGTCCTACCACTTTGTTCAGAACCCCCTGTTTGTGCATGTGTGCAAATTTGGTGTTTGCTTAGTCTATTAATTGCAAGGACATAGATGCTATAGCTATGCTAACAATTTTTTACTGGAGAACATCAAGCAATCCCCAGAAGCCAATAAAATGGCTTTCACCCCCCCCAGACCAGCCATTTCAGAGTCCAGTTAAACTGGCTCCTGAATTCATCAAGTAAATGAACCCCTTCCTAACATGCTCCATAAAATGAGGCATGCTGCAGAGGATAGTGCTGCCCTTCCTCCAGACCTTACAAAAATCCCCAAACCAACCCCTAAAACAAAATAAAGAATTTTTAATTCTCTCTAAAAAAATGTAGTTTAATATAAACTAGAATTTTTTCTCTTCTAAGTCACCCTGCACAGCACAAATAGGAGCCTGCATGATGTTCTTGATTTCCCATGATTGTACTGCTCTTTCCTGAGCATTTTTGCTTATGTGATTTGTGACTAGTCATCTGAGATCTGTGCCCATGTACACAGGCATAACAGTGGGAATGGTCATCATTTCTACAGATTCTCGAGGTGCAGCACCTTCACTTCAGCCCCCTGAAGGTCCTTTCCATCGCCACCCCATGAATGCTGAGAGGTGAGTGGAAGTATTGAGCAGCCCAACATGACCAAAAGTCAGTGCACGGAAAACAGCAGGAAGACATTTTGCTTTTTCCTGTGTCCCACTAGAAAAAAAAGACATGAATGATGATCCAAGTAGAAGAATTATGTTCTCTTCTGCAAGTTCTAATCCTGTATGAGCCTTGGGAACCTGTCAAGGCTTTGGGAACAGGAGAGCCAGGGAGGTAACATTCACTGGCCCTATCCAAACAAAATATGTCTACCCAGAGTTTGCAATGTCTGAATGCTTTCATTTCTGCACCCACAAGTAGCCTAAATGACATTTACTGGGATTGATTTGCCAGCTGCACATTGGTCTCCCAGTTGATCTGAAGGCAGTGGGTTTCCAGCCAAGAGTAGCCCCTTGCTCTGTAGCTGATAGGGATTAACTGTGTATTGCCTGTATCAGCAAGCTGTGAAGAAGCAACTCATAGAGGTTCTATTTCTGTGTGCTCAAATTCCAGAGCTCTTAGTCTAAGTATTCAAAAACATTATACTCCTCTTAAACTGAGCTAAGTCTCTCCAGAAAAAAAAGGACAAATACATATGGAGAGGAAGGAATCACAGCACTCACCTGCTCTTTCAAATGTGCTCGCTAAGCTTCCTTCATGCAATGCCTATCGATGCCTTCCAGCATCACTCTAAGTGATGGCTCCTCACCAAAATGGATGCAAGGAGCTTCTGCAGAGGATTAAGGGACTCAACCACAAGCATAAATTAGCTGAGCACTATGCCAAATAGATGAGCTGTGCAGGTCAGCAAAACTTAGAGTAGATAAAAGACATCCTTTTCCATAGTACACAGCAGACCAAGTCCTCAGAAGGGTCCTTTTCTGCACCACCAAAAGGAGCTTGGGCTACAGAGTGTCACCTCCTTGAAGAAACAGCCAGCCCAGAGTGGGAGCACAGCACAGTTAAGACAATATCCACGAGTACTCGTCACTGTGGTTCTGTCCCAGGTTGTCCGTGGATACCTCTAGAAAACACTTCTGTACTATCTGAGGCACCTCTTGCAGTAGGGTCAAACCCAGTATTTATCCAAAACACAGAAAAGGGTGCCAAGACTCTCAAGTAAAAGGGATTGGGCTGTAAAATATTTCTCATTTTGACTCAGGAAATACAAGTATTTATCAAAATTGACAGTAAAATATAATCTGTCATTGCTAAAAAGGATCTCACAAACATCCCTGAGAGCACAGTTTTTTCCCCCACCTAAAGATGTGCAGTTTACAATGTGCATGCAAACCCATGAGACATGGTGAAAGAAGGCATTTTCCAGAGCATTTCACAAAACACATGGGAGCAAAGTTCAGAGCCTGATTATGTACATGTTAATCTGATAAAACTAAAACGTGTGTCCTGTCAACAAACGTGAAGTGCCATTGCCAGAGGTACAGACTGAGAGTCACCCTGGCCATGCACTGCATATCAGAAGAGATATGCTCTGAAGGGCACATACTTAGAAAGCTTTTGGCCTTAGTCAGGATTGTGTTTAAGGCATTCAGCACCTTCTCTGAAGTAAATGTACTTTAATGAGGATGCCTGCAAGGCATTTAGGAACTAATATAAATATCGTGCAGAGGAGGACGAGTGGTATACACATCCCTGTTACAAAGATAGCATAAAGCCTATGATGAAGACAGCCTCATGATAAGGATATCTTCCAACTACCTGAAATATTAGAGAAAGCAAATACAAGAGGCTTCCCTGGAGACACCTCAAAACTGCTTCCTGAAGCACCACAGGCAGATGATTTTTTTAATCCAACTGAAAAAAATCCTCTGTACTTGCTTCAGGCAGTTAGTCTCACCTCCCTGAAATAACTTCCAAAAACACACTGTGATCAAATGATGGTCTCTCTAACCTCAAAGACATAGGATTCTGGCACAGGAACTGACAACAGACCACAGGCTAACTGGTAGGAGCTGAAACAGCTTGCAATGATATATGAGTTTCGGCATTTCACTTCTGGAGCCCAACAGGTTGACAAGGTAATAAAAGTGGCAGAGAGGGTTTTGCTGGGGAAGCCCCACAGTGCACAACACCCACCCATCACTCACCAGTGGGGAGAGGCTCTGCTGTCCTCACTGCTTGCTCAGCACAGCCCCTCACCATTTGCTGCATTGGACTATCACCACCTTTGAAATAGCCAAAAGTCAAAGTACCTTTGAAATGGCAGAAAGCAGGGCCCATCCTCTCAGGCAAAGGGGTCTCCAAGCCTTCACTGGCAGCAAATGCAGTCTTGGGGCTCTTCTGTGGATGGACATAAGACCCTTTTGAGTGCAACTCATTACTGTTGTGGCTGGCATGAACCGTACTTCTGTGCCCCAGCTGATGAGCACCACCACTGCTGCCAAGTCTGCTGATAAATGAAAAAGGATAGGAAAAGCCTTATGGTTTTTGAAAAGGGCAACAGGAATTCAGTGCTCAAGGCAGCAAACACAATTTACAGTAACAAACAGACTCGAGTCCAAGAGCAGCTCAGTGATAATATTCAACCTGATTTTTCTCTGAAACATCGGCTTTTAACAGCAGAGAAATCAATGGCACTACAGGCAGCTAGGATGAAGCTGATAGGGAATGTTGCAAACTTCTCCCAACAGCCTTCCTCATTCGCTTCATTTATCACCTACAGCCTCAGCTCTTCCAGCTCCAGGCATGCTCCCCTCCTCCTCAGCTCTGCAAGCAGGACTAATTTTCATCAGTGACAAGGCAGAAGACTAATTACAGTACACATTTCATTTGTGAAGGGACCCCAGGGAGAGGAGGTGGGGGAAGATAGCTCTTTGCTTGCTCTGCCACCTAAACAGTTTGTATTTGTTAGTGTAGAAATAAGTATGATGACAGCAAACTGATGCCTAAGGAGCCATTCACCCATTAACCTAACATCCGCCACAGTTCACACCCACCACCATTTATATGCACCATTAATATTTATAAGGATGACGTATCTCTTTGATGGGAACTTGTGCCTCCAACGACAACAGATGTTATACCATTTTATGAAAGAAACTCTGTGCTCTGATTATATTATCCACAGAGAGCCTGGGTCACCTCCAGTCCAAGAACATGGATGGCAGCACACTTGCCTGTAGAGTCCTTAAAACTTTTCTGAGTTTCCTTATGTCTCTGTCTCCTTATGTTCTTCTTGGAGCCAGAGACCTTCCAAATGCACCTGACAACTCAGGCAGAAGTGTGTGAGGCATTACACATCAGACTCCCCCATCTCATGAGGATTTGCCACTTACCTGGGCCTCCAAAACACATGGCATGTAGCTGAGGCTGCAGGATTGCCTCCCACCGTTGCCTTTGCCACTGTTACCACAGCTGCGTCAGTGATCATACATTATCTACAAAGAACTGAAGTCTGTTATTATACACTGTGTTATACTGCTCTACACACCGGTTTGCAGGAGAACACATGCAGCAAGGCACAGGTCCTATTATCTCTGCTAAAACTATGCGGTTCCTTGGCTAGGCTGTAGCTTATAGCATGTGTAGAAGGCCATCTCTGGCATAAGCTGCCTGCTCTAGCAAAGGTTAAACTCCTACCCTTCATGGAGGAGGAAGCAATGCCCATACACCTCCCCATCAGCAGGGAGCAGGATGAGTTTAACCTGGAAAGAATGATATGGATAAGTTGATGGGGTTTAGTGAAATCTTCAGGAATTGCCATGCATGGACAAGCACCAAGGTATTGGACAAGATATCTAAGGAACATTTTCTTTTACTAGATTGCGGTTGACATTTCCATTAAAATGCATGAGGTTACCACGACTCGCTTCACCTGATGTGATGGAACTTGTTTAAAGTAGCACAAAAATGTCACATTATCCCTGTGGGCTAGAGGAGATAACCTGCAGTGACTTTCTTCTCCAGAATGGCAGCTCTAGTGATGCCCTGATATTTATGGCACATTCATTTTTAATGCCCAGCACAAACAGCTCCAGCATTTGTCAACTCATTTGACCTGAAGCTTTTCAAAGAAAATACAAATAGACATGCTGCAGAATAAGAGCTAGCAATGTGTACAATGCCTTGCCATCAGCACCCACCCAGTCACAACAGAAAGAGGATGTTATAGCCACAGCCAACTTTGATGCTTTTGGCCAAGATTTGCTAGCCCACTGCTGGAGCCTCCTCTTTTTGTGCATCCAGAAGTCCTTGCTCTGTGCCTGCATCTCCTCACTGCTCAGAAACGTGCAGATCTGAAGCTTGTGAGAAATCACTGCTGCTCGGCAGCCACCAGCATCTCATCACCCAAGTCCTGACACACCTGAACCTCGACTGAGGTGAATTTGGGAGCTCCTTCACTACACATTTTCCTGGATTAACAATGCAACACTTCTAAGATGAGTTAGCTCTGAAACGCAACTGATACAAACACCTGCAGTAAAGAGGCCTGACAGGTTTGGGGACTGCGCCTGCAGCCACAACAGTGCAATGCCTCTTGTGTAAATCAGCACAATTTACACCAGTGCTAACCCCACTGTTTGAGCACCTGATTATGTATGTGTTGTGGTTTAACCCCAGCCTGCAATCAAGCATCAAGCTGCTGCTCACTTACTTCCCTCCCACCCCACTTCTAGGAAAGGCTAAGGGAAAACAAGCTCACAAACTCTTGGAGTTCATCTTTTACCACATGATTACGTACATTGTGTGTTATTCCACATTTTATATATGTATACATGTATGTGTGGTTTTACACAGCTCTGCCAACCTTATGTGCCTAGTTTTGGTTCAGAACAAAGATGATTCCTTTCAAAATTGTGATACCCATTACTCTCTGTAGTTTGCTCCCATACAGTTGTGGTTTTTCCCTGCCACTTAGGCTAAGTATGCATAAACTGTATGCAAAATGCAGTCACAGGTGTTTCCACTTGCTTAAATACAAAAATGTTGTGTATCTGGCCTGGTCTAAGCAGCATTTCTGCTTAGTCAGCATTAATGATATCAAGAAAAAGGATAAGCCAGTTTCCACATTTTGTTACAGGGAGAACTAGGCGCAATCAAAAGCAGGACAGATTTAGTCATCCAGCCCCAGGTACATCCCACTCTGCTCCTGCCTGGTGCAGGGAAACTGGTCATCAACTGAACAAACTCCTTGACAAAATCCAAGCATTGATGCTTTAGCATGAAAGGAAGAAGCGTAACAGAAACAACTTTCTGAAAACTACGTCTCCTATCCATAGTGATATGAAAAGCAGAGTGGCCTGAGCTTAGGTCTCCAGCCAGGATATCCCATGTGCCAGCCCTGTCCCTGATGCACTCCTCTGCAATGGCTGTGAGAAGACGGTGCTGAGCTTCTCTACCCCAGTTTCCTCTTTTATCAGACATGGATTAGCACAGTGCAGGCACGGGTGTTTATACGGCGCTTTGAAGACGAAAAGCGGCATTAAGTAACCGTGGGACTGACTAAGAGCTACCCCAGCCTTTTTCAGAGCACGTGCCATTACCCACTGGACCATGTGGGACTCACCAGGCACCAACCTACAGGTGTGAAGCAATAAAAAGTAATGGAGCTGGGAGTCCTGGGGCTCTCTGTGCACCTGTGAGCACTCCAGCCAGAATTCTCAGGAAGAAAAACCTCAGCATCACCAAAACCAGAGGACTTTCCATGGCCAAATAAAGCGGGAGAAAGCTGGAGCAGCAGAGTTATGCTGGACACATACTGGGAGGCGAGCGAGCAGCTCCACAGCAGCACTGCTGACTCGAGCGGGGGATGCATCTCCTGTTTCCTCGGGCAGTAAAAATATGACATGCATTAGCGAGGAGAATAAAAGGAGGGAAACAAAGGAGCGGGAGCGAACACCTGTCGCTCTCCTCGGGGACGAGCCCTAATGCTTTTATTTGCCTCAGTCTGCTGGGGGAACTGCAGCTGCCAACTGTCATCAGCATCAAGTTACCCACACAAAGCCTGCCCGGCGCTCTCAGCCAGCGGAGGCGGAGGGCTGCGACGTGCCCAGGGACAGCGCTGAGCACTCGGGGCCCAGCTCCCCACGGCCACGGGGCTCACCCTGGCCAAGCAGTGGCAAGCACAGCCCTGCTGCACAGCCTGAATGAGCACCGTGCACAGCACAGCACTGCTGCACAGCCTGAACAAGCGAGTCCTCTCGGGCAGGCTCCCAAACCCCAGCTCAGAGCCTCCGCATCCGTTGGGACGGGGGTAGGACAAGGAGCCCGGGCACACTGCCGGCTGTGCCGGCTCAGCCCGCTGCGTCCCGCTCAGGGCTCAGACTGACTCTCTCATGCCCAGGTC
>NW_008672231.1:0-608 GCF_000695815.1 Acanthisitta chloris | reverse complement strand
TTGGCCTGCCTGCCTGTGAACTGCTTTGGTGCTGAGTTACCGTGGCAATGCACAATCTGGAGCCTTCCGTGCCCACTCCCCTGGGATGTAAGAGCTGCCAGCTGGCCAGAGCAGCTCTGTGCAGCTTCCCTGTGTAGAGACCCGTTTCCTCTGATCTCCGAGGCTCTCTGTAACAGGGATATTCCCTTTCCTCTGCACTGCCTCCCTCGCAGCTCTCCTAACCCACTAACAGGAGGTTTCGCACAGGAATCTCTTCTTGGCCCTCTAAGCCTTCCAGGCCACAGCGCCTGGTTCCTCCCACTGTGCTACGCGTTAATTTACACAGCATTCCCTGGGCACTAAGGGAGCTGCCCACGGCGACCGAGCAACACGTCGGACTCCGCTCCCGGCAGCGCTGAGCCGCCCACAGCCGCAGAGTGCAGGCTGGCGCCAAGCAGGAGACCAAGGCAGGGCAGGAACTCAAGTCATCGAGCACTATGCTGTCCCGGCCGACGAGAGGCGCCAGCAGCACTCACACGGGCAACCCGCGGATGTGCTGGGAGCAGAACACACTCCCTGCACCCGGCGCGCACTGTACAGCCCCTCGCGTGTCCGCGGGGAGCCGAGCG
>NW_008672230.1:57339-76750 GCF_000695815.1 Acanthisitta chloris | reverse complement strand
CGCCGCGGGGAGGGCAGTGTCCTGTTTTGCGGACGGGTGGTGGGTCCGTGGGGACTCGTGGGCATCCGAAGTTTGGAGAAGTGCGGAGGGCGCGGACAGGGTAGCGGTGCCGTTGCGAGGAGCAGCCGTCCCTGGGCACTGGGGGAATGACCAGCGTGGACAGTGGCATGAGGACTCAGCCCTTTGGGTGGTTTTACCTGGGGGAGTGGAATTTGGGATTGGTCACACATGGGCGGGTTTCGGATTCTAACATCTCTGGCGGCTTAGGGTTGGCATGGAGAAGAGGCAGGAGGAGCGAGACGGATGGTACTGGAGGAAGATGAGAAGCAAAGGGCTAAGAGCGCACACAGCTCTCTAGTTGCTCTGCAGATGGGAGTTGGCATGGTGATGTTGAGTTGCTCTGCTGGCTTCAGGTGATGGGTAACGGGAACAAGCACTTACGCCTGCAAGGGTTGGGATCCTGCCAGGAGCAAGGGGAAAGAAGACACTAGGGCATCCCTGGCAGATGCAGAGCATGGCCAGGGCCTGGGAGAGTTGTGTGGGTCCCATCCAGACTCTGTGAGTTGAGGCAGGCACTGTTGGGCAGTGCTGGTCATGTGCCAAGTATGGGAAAGTGAAATGGGCACTGTTTGACCTGGAGTTGAATGTTTCTGAAGTCTCTTGTGCTAGAGAACCCCCAGCTCCCCAGTCTGCTGCAAGGGTGGACCTGCTGACTAAATACCACACTGCATAGTGTGAGGTGCTGTCCTGAGCTGGGCCTGACCCACGGCATGGAGTCTGCCTTGTTACAGTGCTTCGGTATCAGAGGAAGAGGCCTGAATGGCATTTCTGTATGTCTCATAAATGCCCCAGGCTGTGCATGTGGTTCGATCATTTACTGAACCCTAATATCTTCCTGACTCAAAACACAGTGGGGGACCTGTGGTTTTGTTCGGTTCCTGCAGCAGTGCAGAGTGTCCCTCCTCATGTGCCTCACCAAGCGAGTGGGAATCACCTGCCCTGGAGAGCTGCTCTGTAGTAGGGGCTTCAGGAGATTGCTCAGTTCTGCAGAGAGTTCAGGGAGTTGCTTATATCGTAATGATCTCTCACATCACGCTCGGATGTGCTCGCAGCTCTCGGCTGTGCTGTCAGGTTTGAGTGTGCTCAGTCTGTCATGGCTGCATCTATTAATATAAGACCTAGTAGCTCTACCTGTAATGGGGAAACGTTCCAACTGTGACCTCTCGGTGATTTCCAGACTTTCCTCATTTTTTGTTTCTTAATTGCAAGCCAAGGTGGTAGGTTTTTTCCTGCCTCTGTTGTCTGACCCTGGAAGTTGACTATCACACTGGACTTCCAGCTCATTCTGCCATTAAACCAGCTTTGCACAGCCAGGAACTTGGTTGTTCTGCTGATCCTGCATGATTTCAGGCAGGATCCATCTCCTCTTGAGCACTGTGAGAAAAGGAGTCTAAAAAGTAATAAAAGTAGCAGAAGCTTATTTCTATCAGTGCTGCCAGACCCCAACAATCAGAATTATTCTAATTCAGGTTCTGCCAGATGAATGAAATTGGCTTAGGTAGCAAATAATAAATTTTGAGTTCTTTGTGTTGCCTTGGGCCTGTCTCTGACTCCTGGGAGGTATGGTGGTGTTCTTTTAAGCTCACATGAGCTACAAAGGAACTTAAAAATATGAGTTTAGAACAGTCTCTTCATTCCAGCGGATAGACATGTAAGAACATCAACATAAGACCCATGAAGTTAAGTTGGGTGGGTTGTGGTGAGTCAGTGCAGCATGAGGGTGTCCAGGGAGCAGCACATCCACTGGCATCAGGTGGCCTTTTCCTGGTGCTGTTTTTCACCCTATGACACTGGATTCTTTGGTGTAGTTTGTACTTAGCTGAACTGAGGGGATGTGCTGCTTTGCAAAACACCCAACTCGTGGGGTTGGTCTTTCTGTAACCAGGCTGTCTTGCCATGCTCATGCTCCTGCTGCCAATAATTTCTGTCTGCCTTGCAGCAAAATGGCATTGGTGACATGCAAACAAGATGCTCTGCATTCCTTTCCTCTTTGATCTCATAACTTCAATCCCAGTGATAGGAGCCAGAGCTGGGAAATGATTCAGCGGCAGCTTCCGCAGCCTGTGAATTTTGGCAGGTGCTCCGTGAATGCAAAGATGTGGCAGGCAGGAAGAAGTCTGTGATGCTAATGTGTCCTGAAAAGTAGTAGGTGAGGAGTCCTGACAGCAAGCTCACATATGCTGAGCCTTGTTTCTCCCCTGTGCAGCTCACTTTGAATTGGAAAGAATATGCAATTTAAACTCTTGTCAGAAAAAAATCCACAAAATTTTAAGACTGTTGCAAGTTTTTAACTGCTTATTACAAGAAACAAACATGTTGTCATTAGCAGGAGCTGGGGGGATGTAGCAGCCTTGAGCAGAAGGCTGTGTGAGATTATGCGGTCAGTAAAACAATTTGTTGTGTTCATTGGAAAATATTTTTTCAGATGCAAAATCATATTCAGTGAGTTTTAAATGAACTCTAGATTTACAGTCTGAAATGGAAATAAATGTATACACTGTTTTTTAATTGCTGTGAGAAATATGCTCATTGTGATGGATGTTGAAATCCACATGAACCAAATAAAACTGGTGGCTGGAGCTCTCCTGTCAAAATTTGTTTTGGGGTTGTTTTTCTGGTTGATTCTTTGTGAACCCTCTAATACTAGCTAGTTTTTTGGCAGAGGCAGCGCAAGAGCCAGAGGAGAAGGGCTTTCATTAAAATCTTCTGCTTCACCAGGTGTAAATGGTAAGTATTGGAGGGAGGAGGCACCTCTCATTCCCCTTGCCCCATAGGTAGTGGAGGTTGGCTGCTCAGCTGCCCCAGCCATGGGCTCTGCCTGATGCTCTGTGCTGCTGCTGGCTCAGTGTGGATCATGCCTTACAGCCAACACTGCAGCCAGACTGTTGTCCATGGGGACTGAGATGGTTTGCAGTGGGAAACCATCTGTGTGATCCAGAGGCTGCTTTCACAAAAACCTTTGGAGAGAGGAAGCAGAAAGCAAAACTTGTTGTTATGCCCCTAGGAAGGGCTGTGCTGAGCCTGCACATGCAATCATGTTTGTCTTCAGCTTGCCAGAAGGATGAATGTCGAGGGCAGGATGCAGTCGGTTGGGGTTGTGGCTGCTAGGTCTGGCTGGTGGAAAGGGCTTTACAGGTGAAACAGAAGGACTGGGAGGGCTCTTTCCATACCTGCAGGCCTGGCAGGTAACACCTTGGAAACACCTTGGCAGTGGCTCATATGCCCGTGGTCTGTGAGGGGCTTTCCAGGGTGCATGCAATGGTGTCTGGCTGGGTGCAACTGGTGTTTTGCTATTGGTTGATTGCAGTAACATCAGGCTTTGGTTTTGTGCCTTTCATCCCATCTGCATTCCCAAAGACTCGACAAGACTCAGTGATCTTTGGATCACACCCTTCCTGGTGATATGAAAAAGTTTCCCACAGGGAGCTGCTTGCTGCCTGGCACTGGATCTGTCCAACCCTTCTGTCTCTCTGTGTGGTCTTTGTAGACAGCCCCTCAGGACGACCATCTGGTGCATGCCTCTGCCTCCTGGCTGCTGGGCCACCAGTCCCGTGGCAGCTGATGGCTGAGCTGCCCAACCTCCTCCTTGCCACCAGCCCAGGGCCACTAGCAGCAGCTCCCACACCGAGCATGGTTGTCCCATTTGACAGAAATAGCAGGGGAAAGCCCTGAAACCCACGGGAATGTGTTCCCTGAGGGGTGTCTGCCCCTCTGATGCCCAGGAAACCTTCCTCCCTGTGACTGCCACTGCAAAATGCCCAGCAAGGAGCAGGTCCGCTGTGGACACAGAGCTCTTAGCAGATGGAGAGTATCTTGCTCCTGAGGCTATTGCTGTGTCCCTGCTCCCCTGCCTTTCCTGATGCTCAGGTGGGCATGGTGAGCTGGAACTGCTTTGCATCTGCCTGAGCAAACCCTAGAGTGCTTCATGGTAGCAGCAGATTGAAGCAGAGCAAGCAGTGATGCCACTTCTGGCTTTCCCAGGGGTGCTGGTGCATCATGAGCAGTGCTGCTCCAGAGCTGGGTTCCAGCACACAGGGCAGGTGGAAGAGCAGTAGTTCTTGCTGGATGTGTAAAGCAGAGTTTCCTGCTGGTGGAAGCTGCTGTGCCAGTGTAATGCTGGGCTTTGTGAGTGACATCTTTGCAGGATGCTATGAGGTGGAAGACAGATGGCAAGGGAAGGGGATGTGAAGAAAGGTCTTTTAAACAGGCTTTTGAACAAAGCAAGCCGTTAATTCAGAGAGGGAGAAAAACTAGCTGGAAGCAATGTGGATTGGTTATGCTCATTGACATGTTTGCAGGCTTGAGTCCAGGCTTGATGCTCACGAGGTGTGGGTGTTCTCACTATATTAAGGTCTTGATTTAGGGACCTGAATATGGTATATCCTAATTTGAGAAAGCAGCCTTCTGTAACAGAAGGTTATTCCTGGCCTTTGCCCAACCTGCCTAGATCCACGTGGGCTGCAGTGATGACTTCTTTTTGTGTCCTGTATGGAGCTGTCAGTTCAAAAAGAAGTGTCGTTGGTTCTTGGTTCTCTGTGGTTTGGGGCTGCCTTGAAAGCAGAGGAAAAGGGCTGAATTTGAAAAAAAAAATGTCTTCAGACCCTTACAGGATCTGCTTTAGCAAAATGCTAGACTTGAGTATCTTACCAGGCTCCAGACATGAATATTTGATATTCCAGCTGAGCATGACAAAGGATCTGGCTAAAACTGGTGGAGGGATTAGGACAGAGGATGTCTATTCCAAGCAGAAATGTTACAAATGCAACTGAATTTGGAAACATGGACCTGTCTTTCACCAAAGAGATGTAGACTGAAGAGCTGGAGATGCCGAAACTGGAAATATTTATCTTGAGGTGTGCATTCTCCCAAAGCTGTGGGAGAGCTGAAGCCAGTGCAGCTTTGCCTGTAAGTGCTCTTTATCTGAGAAGAACCTGTTGTGTTTACCCACTTTGGGCACAGCGTTGTTGGGGGTTTTTTTGGCAAAACACAGAAAGCCAAGAAATATCTTTAAAAAGAAGATTTTCAAAGGGTACAAATGAAGCAAAAGTAAGTATGAAACAGAAATTTTGCTGCAAATGCTGCATGTATGAGTGCTGCAGTGCTACAGGTCCAGCCCCTAGGACAGGAGCCTGCTGTGCTCTGCTGGAAGGAGCCGTGTGCTGTGCAGTGATCAGCAGAATGCTGGTTTCACCCTGCTGCTGGGTGCTCCTTGCTGGCTGTTTGGGGTGAGGTGGTCTGGCAGGTGTTGTGTGTGGCTGCTCAGAGGAGGGGAGCTGCCAGGCAGGAGAGTACCGTGTCCAGATCTGGACAGACGGAACATCTAGGGAGGATGAGGTGTCCTTGCACACAGTTTTGCAAGTCCTGATTTTGTGCGAGCAAGTCTTTGCTCATGAACAGGTTTACAGGAGATGGAAAAGGCATTTTCACTTCTGGACAGGTACTTCTCAAGTGATGCGTGGGAACCTCGGCATGTTTTGGTTTTTTTAATGCCAATGTTACCATTTGAGGGAGGACAGTGTGAGGGTGTTGGGTTTTTTAACTCATCCCTCTGCACTTGCTTTTCAGAGTTGTCTTCCTTGCTGCCATGCCCTACCTTTGAAGTCAGTTTGAACAACAAAGAGAAGGGTAAATTTGTCTCCTCTCTCTTGCTGTTATTAAACTAGACACTATTTCTTTGTGGTGAATTTTCGAGTGTGGGACTGACTGTCAGAGTTTTCCTATGCTGTTGCTGGGAGAAGAGAATCATTGTCAGTGTTCTGAAAGGGAGCAGTGACTTCATTTTGTGGTGTGACACTGTGTAAGTCCTGATTTTCAGGGAAGAGGCAATCTAGTTCTTTGCTAAGACGATTCAGCTTAAACTCCAGGAAATGCTGAACTCTGACCCCTCTGTGTGGAGTGAATGGTACAGGTTTATGGCTGTGATTCCCCCTCTTGTCTGCAGAACCAGCAGAAGGCAGTACCTTGGCTGTTCCAGCTCCTAAGCATCTTGGGCATGGCTGTGTCCTCCTTTGTTCCAGCCTTTTGGGAATCAGTCACATCTGGAGGAAGAGTGCATTGGGACAGTGATGGCTTAGTTGGCCACGGTCAGATCAGCTTGGCTTGCTCTTGGGGAGATCCAAAATGACAAATTTGACCATCTCTGCCTGCATGACTGTAGAAGCTCAGAGGTGGGTGCTGTGCTTTAAATTGTACACTTTTATTCACTCCAGAACTCTCCAGACATGGAGTTCTGTGGGAGAAAGAGTGATTAAAGCCCAGTGGTGGTGTTCAGGGGAGTCCTGTGCCCACATGTTTGTTCTGCTTCATTAGGGATCCAAAGCTAATCACTGATGGTGAAAAACTTCAGGTTAAATTGTATGAAACCTTTTGATGTGTTGGTTTTCCTTGTCACGTTTTCTGCTTTCAGATGTGTTGACTCACCACTCAGTCCTTCACACCTCCTGCAAAATAAGTCACTAGCTCTCTTGGCTTGTGCCCAAGGCTCCCTGGGCCAGGTGCACAGGTTGGTAGGTGGGTTGGTTCTATTTTAGAGCAATTGTGCAATTGGGAAAAGTGGTGTGTGTCCCACTGTCATGCCATGGGACAGCTTGTCACTTTGGTGAGGGGTCAGGCTTGTGGCTTGCTTCTTCCCAAGCCACACATGAAGGTGGAAGCAAGCAGAATCCTTTTGGTAGCAGCTTCTCTTTGTTCACCTGGGAGAAGGAACACTTGACTACACCAAAAGCAAGATGAGAGCTGTTTGCTTTTCCTTACCTCAGTTGCTCAGTGTTCTTGAGTGTTTTTGGCATTTGTTAAAGGTCTTTTAAGGAGTCAGGTGTCTGCCCACCTGCATATGTCTTTACATTTGAATCAAGTCTCTCTTTAACTTTGCCAACCTCTCAATTTAAGAGCTTCCCTATTCCCAGAGCAGCCCCTCTGCTTCGCTCTCGCTTGAGCTGCTTTTTGTCTGTAATTGCTCTAGATAGGTTTTGAGACCCAGTGCCAAAGCTTAACCTCCATTCTTCTCCTGGGGAAAATTGCCATTCTTTTAATGCTAACTCCCACTTCAGGGGTGCAAAGAAAGAAAACCCCTGGCCTTCACATGGTTGTGCTTGCTCTTTCCCTCTCCCAGGTGAGGTCTACCCAGGTGCTTCAGAGCCTTTTAGCTGTGGTGGTGGAGCTGCCCCACAGCAGGGACTGATTTTTGCCCATGGTCACAGGGAGTGGCACTGGATTTCTGGAAATCAGGCCATGTTTCTCAGACTCCAGGCAGTCAGGCTGTTAAACACCCAGGTTGAGACATTTTGTTGCCACTTTATCACAGCTGTTTATTTTGTCTCTGCCTGCCTGGCCTGTCTGTTCAGCGTGGCGCTCAGGGCTTTAGCTATGTGCCTGGTAAGAACAGTCTTATTTTTACAAGGGGCTTTGTTGGCTCTGCTAATGCTCTGAATGGTTTTACTCCTGGGAAAGAGGAGAGGGAGGCTGGAGCCATTCCAGCTAGAAGTTGTTGTGCCTCTGCCAAAAACATAAAATAAAAAAATATATGGAAATGAATTCCTCACCCCTGTGCAAAGAGGGAGGAGAAACAGTCCCTTAGTTGCACAGAGGGATGGAAAAAGAAGAAAAGAGGGGGATTTATATCTCTCTTGCTGATGAGGGAGAAGGAAAATATGATCACTGAACACTCAGGAGCTCCCACATACTAGGCTGCATTTTTAACATCCTGCTGTCTTTGTCGTATAGCAACAAAGCTGGGGGTTTTAATTAGCCAAAGGTTGGTTTTGATATTCTAATTTCCAGCCCTGCAAAGTGACTCTTGAGGCAGGTGGCTTTGTTGCTAGTCACGTGCCATGGTGTTGTTTAAAGGTGTGATTAGATTCATTTATTGCAACCGTTTTGCCTTCAGCTGTGATAGTCTCTTAATTACAGGCTTGGTTTGGGATTTTTTTGGCTTCCAGGCATTTTTGAGTCCAAAAGCCATCAGTTGTGTTCTTCATGGAAATGCTGCTGCCTGGCCTGCACAAGCACTGCTCAAGTACTGCATGCAGGGAGTTTGGTTGCCTTGGAAACTGTGTGCCATATATATTTATATATGTGTACATGTGTGTCTGTCCACACATGCACATGTCGTTTCCTTCTCTGACCTAGAGCATCAGAAGTGCTTTCCAGCATGGAAGGACTGTCCTTCCAGGTGCAGGCTCCTTCAGAAGCCTCTCTGCTAGTGCAGGGCACTGACCCCCATGGCTCTCTGCCAGGGTGATGGCTCAGGCACTCATTCCCCTCCTTGATGCCACTTGGTATTTCTCCTCATTTTGCTCTCTCTCCTCTCTGCAAGCATGGATATTCGTGAGGACAGGACTCATTTTTTTTGTGCATGTGGCAACGAAGCCTTTTTTGGAGTGTGGGAGGTGCTTTGGTGGATGCCAGGATGAACTGCTTTTGCTGGGATGTTTTATCTCTCTCTGCTCCTCTCCCTCTTCTCATCTTCCTTCGTCTGCCTTTTCCCTATGTGTAGTCTCTCACTTTCCTTCTCCAGAGCTCTAGTTTGGCAAGTGCTCCAGTCTGGAACCATGGCTGGCCACCCCGACTCACTCTGGCAGTCCCTGGGGGCTCTTCACCACTGAGCTCCCGTGTCTGAATTCCTAAGTATGGGAGTGGTTGTCTCTGGGAGGCAGGTCTGGTTTCCTCACCCTACAATTTATCCCACGAACTTTCCAGCGCTTTTATGGTACAGAGCAGTGGCTGTGTGTGCCAGCAGTATGCAGCACCTGCAGCTAGTAGAGGTGCTGGCAGTGGGGTAGATGGATGAGAGGGCTTTGCTTCATGTGCAGAAAGAGCAGTGTGTATTGGTGGCTGTTGCTTTCCCGAGAGGTGACACTCATAGCCAAGCCAGCACATCAGAGGAGAGGTCGGTCCATTTCAGCTTACCCACTGCAGCAGCACTGCAGTTTTCCAGCAGTCAGCTCTGGGGTTTTTCCAGCTGTAGTCACTGGAGGTGCCCCTATTACAAGTCCTTCAGTTTTGTAAAGCAATAACCGATTTTGCTGTGAATATGGGACTTAATGTGTCGGAGGTAGAGACCTTGAAGTGACTTTTTATGTTTTCCCATAGTTCATATTGGCCTTTGGTTACCAGAAATGAGTAAGTAGCAAGGTAAATTAGATTTTCTGATGCAGGTTTCTTAAGTTTTGAGCCTGCATCCTTTGAGGAAGCCACAACAGTGTCTGTAGTTATGTCAGTACACCTAACACTGAGAGCTCAGGCTGCTACTCCCTTAGAACAAGCAACATCCCAGCAAGGGATGACATATTTTGCTGCCTTTCAGATAGCACTGCTCTCCAAACCACATCCCTTTGCATCGCATTACTCTGCATTGCATTTCGCTCCTCACTTGTCAGTTGTCGAAATCGCATCTACTATTTTTAGTCACCCCTAGCTTCTTTTCCTGTTGGGGGTGTATATTTAGACACTTGTCAAGCTGTGTCCCCTGTTTGTCAAGTCCTGGGGCACCTAAAATGATATATTTCAAACCTGTGTGTTCTAGAAATGCAGGAAAAATTGTTTGTGGAGGACTCCGAGCTATTTCCAAAGCTAAGAAGCAGAAAAAGGCTGTGAGCTGAGCCTGTCTCTGCCAAGGCAGTGTGCAAGTCAGGAGGGATCAAGGCGTGACATGACACCTTTAATTTTCCCACTTCTGTCATCTTCATCTAGACATGGGTGATGAAGGAGCAATAGGGTTAAATTTCTATTTTCATAACCCTCTACTGTATTAATGAGAAGTATCAAAGGCAACACCTCACCGGGTATGGTTATTGTGAGCAGCTCCTGTTAGTGTTGTGTGTCCAAAGGCTTGGTGCTGTGAAGTTGGGAGGGTTTGCTCAGCAGTGCCTTGGCAGGTGTTGGTGGTTTTGCTCTTCTGACTCACTGTGGCCTTTGAATTTGATTTTTATACCTTGGACCACGCACTGTGCCTGTATAGCACAGCCAAGTTTCTGTCCCCCACCCCCTCGTAGGAGAGATGCTCCTTAGCCATTCAGTACTAAATGGGGGTAACAGGACCAGCCATTTTTTCATCATGTCCTCAGCAAGACCTTAAATTCTGAAGAAAATCTGCAAACACTGAATTACGAATCCCCACCCCCAGGCTACTTTGAAGCCTCTTCTACCAAATGATCTGTGTCATCACTCCATCCTCTCCCATCTGCTGCCTGTGCTCTGTTCGTGTGCCGGCCCCGTGAGCTGGCAGGGCACTGAGGCGCAGTGAAGAGCCTGTTTTATCCAAGGAAAGGAATTCCTTTTTATATTCCAATATCCTGTCTGCTGCTGGGCACTGGGTTGAGTGTCTGAAAGCAATCGTGCCTGCAAACTGGAGTCAAGTCAGCATATCTGGTTGCTCAGGCTTGTGCATGGAGCTGCCTTTGCCTCTCACCCCATGGGATGAAGTATTATCAGGATACAGCCTGGCAAAAAAACCAAGATGTGCAGGTGTTCTCCTTGAGAGGTGGATGCTTTCCCCCACTGCCCATGCAGAGGAAGAGCGAGCTGTGCCTTCCCCTTGGGTTGCACAGAGGAAGAAGCTTTGCCCACTACTTACTCTAGTCTTTCCACTGCAAAAGGATCTGGTCCAGCCCTTTCTGTAGGGTCAGCAAAGTGGTGGCTTCCGCTACTGGAGCATGTGGTGGTGCCAAGAAAAAAAGCAGCAAAGAAAGGATCACTGCATGGAGGTTTCCCTGCCCTGAAATGACAGTGGGATACTCAGCAGAGCTGTGGATCTGTCTGTGCGTCCTCTCCGTGTGCACGTATGTGCTGCCTGGACTGTGGACACTGTGCTCTTCTGCCACTGCTGTTGCTTTTCCATCTGTTTGTTCATGGAGAGTCAAATGAATGTTTGTCCTTTGCACAGCCCAGAGAGGGGAGCAAGGGCCTTATGTTGATTTTTGTGTCATATATACCCATCTGTTGGAATATCATGTTTTAAATGATGAAAAGAGAAAAGCTCACTTGCTCAACTGAAATACCTGTCCCTGCCTCTGCCCAGGAATGGTTTTGACCCCAACCTTCCCCATTCCTCTAGGCCAAAAGAAACTCGGGCTGGATCAGGGCAGAAACTTAGTAGAACGCCTTGTTGCAAGCAGTGTCTCTGGTTAATGAATTCTTCTGGAATATTGTTAAACATCTGTGAATGTACAGCATTTTTGTATGTTAATATTTTTAATTTTGTCCTTTGAAAATGCTCATCTCGAAGGCATGATCTGCTCTTCAGGAAAGCCTTGCTGCTGAGTCTGATCCTTTTTCTCCACCACCAGAGTTCATGGAGTCTGGCACTACTGCCAGATCTGCAAAGTCTGCTGTGTGGCATGAGCACTGTGCATGGTTTGGTTTGCTGGTTGGTCCTGGGGGGTCTTTCCTGCAGAGACCACCTGGTTCTCTTTATGATAAGGTTGGCTTAGGGGCAAACTGCTTCCTCGTGGAGGAGCCAGGTGTTCCTATGGCAAGAACAGATGGAAATCAGCTGCAGTGGATTGCCTTTTTTTTGAAATACCCACATTTCTACTGCTGGGAGCAGTGGTCCTGTGGGAAGGAGGTGTGTTGCAGCATGAGCAGGGCAGCAGCTTGTGGAAGATGCTTTTTGGATTTTTCCAAGCTGGTGAAGATTTGTTATCCTGAGTGAAATGCTGTGAAAGCAGGTTGTGTGCTGCTCCATCCACAGGCTGTCAGCACTGAGAAGACCAGCCTGAAGCCCAGGTGCTGGATAACATAGCTGCTTTTAAATTGTAATTTATTCATAGTGACAAAGCCTGGTGCCTTTTCATCTGCTGGGCTGGGGGATGGAGATGCCTTTTTTACTAGGGTTTTCCAGGTGATTTTTGTGTGGCATTTTGCAGGACTGTGGTTAACTGTTCCCCTTGGCCTAGCTGGCAGCATGTTTAACCTTACTGCTTTAATTTCTGCTCCATCAGAATGGTTGCTATTTAATTTTTCTTTTCTCCCTCAGAATTTGAGGGATTTTTTTCCTCTAGTGTTTAATAGCTTTTTCCAGGGCAAAGTTCTGCTTTGCACATTCTCCCAAAATGCAAGACTCGGGCATTTTTCCTGAAGCCAGGAATGTTTTGTAGGCAGCAGAACTCATCTCCTTTGGCAATGAGAGGTGGGATGTCTTGCTGTGTCTTTGGTTGTACAAAGAACACAAAGCTGTTCTAGCAAATAGCAAACCACTGAGGGCTTATTTTCCCCTCCCTGCTATTGTTCAAACACAGCTTTTTAGTGGGAGTATTTTTTCCCTCTTTGAGTTGCTGTGTCCTTCTGAACCCTCTCTCCAATTCCTCCATGGAGTTAGCACTTGCAGCTCACCAAGGAAGCAAGCAGTGCATTAGCCATCACGGCAACCTGGTACCTTTCAGATATGGTTCACTTGCAGAACATTAAACATTTTCTCAGCCTTGCTTCAGTGTCAGTAGCAGGAGATCTTTTCGTTCCTCTTCACCCCCACTGTCTGCACTCTTTCTCTGATGACAGGTATCTGGGGAAAGCTGTTTTTGTGAAACACTTGACATCTAGCATGACTTTCCTGTCCTAGTGGTTCATGTTGGAGAGCCTTTAAACTTCCTCTAGTCATGAGATTTTTTTTTTGTTTCTTTTTTTCTGTTCTTTGTAGCTTGTCACAGTTGCTGCCCCTTATCTGCAGAAGGAGAGGAAGAGAAGATTGGCAGTGAACTTAAAATGTGGTGGTTTTCAACTTGCTTATTTATTTGCTGGAGGAGCAGCGACAAACTGATCACACTGATCCTGCAGTGTAGGGAGCTGGCAGTGAATAGAGTTGCTCTTTGGTCTGTGCAGTTATCAGTCTGAATGTGGCTAGTTAAAAAAAAGCCAGTATCTGGAGCAGTCTGTGTTGGCTGGGTGTGGAGCAGGTAGCAGAGGGGCTACAGGATCCTGGCTCTGCCCCTGTTGTGCACCCGATGGAGCTCAGAAGGGGAGGAGGGAGGAATCACTATCTGTCAGGGTCCCCACGAGTGTCTCAGTGGTGTTGGGGTCCTCTAGTCTCAGGGCAGGAATGATCTGGTGCCTCCAAGCCTGGGTCTGAACTGCTGGTCTTGCAGGGGCTGCTCCAAGGTAAGGGAAAGGGGAAAGAGGTGTTTGCTGCCAGCTCTGCTGGGCAGAGCTGATCTGGTGCCACCAGAGGGTGACAAGGACCCAGGGACATCTCCCCTTGGGGCTTCAGCGCCTGCACCACCCTGCGGGTTTTGCCCATGTTACTCTGGAGAAACATCTGTTCCTTTTAGAAGTGATGGATCTTAGAAATGAGAGGCTGTTGTTTGCCTGTTCCTCCAGTTCGTATTGGTCCCTGGCTAGCTGTGGAGAGTGTGTCTTTCCAATTAAACACATCAGATCATGAACTGCACAGAGGGAGTTAATCTGCAAGAGCCCTTCCTGGTGCCTCTGTCCCCTGCCTGCCTGCTCAGCTGAGGGTAGCTTTCAGCTCTTCTGTGTGGAAACTGGGGCATCTCTGAACCAGCTTCTTTCATCTGCTTCTGAAAGGCTTTACATCCTCCTGCTTAACATTTCGAAGGGTTATTTTGGTAGTAAAAACAAGAACATCATAGGCTGGGAGGAGTGGTCGCCAGGAGGTAACCCTGCCTTTGCAATGCCCTCCTTCTTCAGGGCTGAGCTGGCTACTGGCTGTATAGATTGGGCAGCACTCTAAAAGGCTAAATAAGTTTTCTTTTGGTACTCTTTCCATGGTCCTGGAAGGTGTGCAGGAATCTGCTTGAAAATGAAGTTGAGATCAGCACAGCTGTTTGGGTCAGCTCACCCCAGCAGGGCCAGGAGGTACCTCTTGGGGATCAGTAATTTCCACCACAAAAATTTCCACTGAGAAATTCTGCCAAGAGGGACAGCTTTTCAATGAAAAGTTTTGAGTATAAATACGTAAGTGCTGTTACATTCAGTAGCCAGGTACTGTTAGTTCTTGATTTCCTGTTTTTTTGTTCCATCTTCATCACTCACTGAAACAAAGCTTGACTTTGTTCTGAGCAGCCAGTGGGAGGCAGAGTATACCTGTATGTATGTTCACACACACATTTGGGCTTTTATATATATAAATATATATGTGTATATGTAACTGGGGCAGGATGGGCAAAATGCATTTTACTATTGCTAGATGTGAAGTTGCTTTGCAGGACAGTGCCTGCCTTCTTTGTTGCACACCATGAACCCATGTGTGGCCTTTCCATAAAATGGAGTTGATTTTGTGATCCCTTGCAGCAGTAGCTGACTGGTGCTGTGATTTTTGTCTTGCAGGAGGAGCCGGTTCCTGCGGTGCAGGGCCGGAGGTCATCGCTCAGTGGGGTGTGCTACCTGACCATGGGGCTCCTTGTGCTCCTCCTGGGCTTGGTCTTTGCATCGATGTATGTGTACAGATACTTCTTCATCACCCAGGTAGGACTGAGTCAGGAAGGACTTTGATTCATCAACCTGGGCAGCCGGACAAGCTGCTCCAAGCTTTTAAAGAGGTGGTACTGGGTTTTTTTGCCTGCACTGTGGTAACTCAGGAGCCAGGTCGCTGGGCACTGCACACAAGGCATTTCTAAAGCAGTAGGCTTAGGTTCACCTCCATCCCCACTGCCAGGAAGGGCCTTCCAGAAACCCTCTTCTTCCTCTTCCTTGTGGTTTTTTTTCCCCCCCCTTTTTTTATTAACACCATAAAAATATCCTGCCAGTTCTACCTTTTAAATCCAACATCATTGCTGTCAGGAGTAGATCAGTCTGAAACTGTTGCTTGTTGCGAGGGGAGAGCAAGCCTGGAGAGAGTAGAGGGGTACATGCAAGGAAACAGCTTTTTGCAGTAGGTTTTGTAGACTCTAGCACAGCAAAGCTTTATAGGTGTAACAAAAATAGGTACTTCTATTAATAAAGTAAGCAGAGAAGTAAAAAGCAAGCAGGAGATGGTATGGAAGGTGAGCACTCAAACCTCCATTAAATTCTGCACCTTTTCTTCCACATAGTTTTCGCAAAGCCTGGCCTGGCTGAGGCACTGGACTGGCAGCATTGTGGTGGGTCAGAGCACAGGGAATGAGACAGGCCAGAGCTGCTTTTTAAGGAGGAAACTGCTGAGCTCTGGCTTGCTGAGTGTTTAGCTAAGGAACCCTAGAGCATTGATTTGCACTGAAGCCCTCATTCTGTTTAGCAGCTATTAGTGAATGAGTTCTCCCAGGACTGCTGCTGCCTTCATCTCTGCAGCCAGCACTTACTCGCTCAGCAGTATAGTCTTTTTATATACTCCTTTTCTCCATAAATTTCCTTGCTGTCAAATTAATTTGCAGTCTTTGTTTAAAAAATTGTCAGCACTTTATCACCTGTTCTCATTTATACCTGATCTGGAAACCCTCTGACATCCGTAGGGCTGCTGCTCCTCACCCACAGCTGTGTCACTGATGGCACCCTGGTGTAGGCACTTCCTTGTGAGAAGCCCCAGCACTGAGGGGAGGTTATTGACACAATTATGGACAGCATTCAGTCCATCACCCAGTCAGTAACACACCCTTGGCACATGCTAAATGGCTTTGAGAGATGCAGTCAATTTGGGGCCAGCTGGTGTCACCCCAACTGCCTGCCTGTGGTACCAAGTGGCAGCTTATATCTAGTCACACAGAAAAGCCCAGTCAACTTGATCAGAGATGCTTTGGAGACCAAGGAAACAGGACCTTCATGTCTCAATCTCCCTTGGCTGCAGTTTGCCCTTGTGAGCCTTGAAATATCTTCAAGTGTCTGTTTGACAAGTGTTTTACCCAGTATAGGCACATTTCCTCCCATGTCTGCTGTAGCTGTTGATGGGGTGTGGGGGTGTAAGAGTGTTGTGCCTCTGCCTGGATCTTGTCCCCACAGCTGCCCCGTGAGAGTGTGTTTCACTGCGGTGTCCTCTACGAAGACTCGCTGTATTCACCATTCAGAGGGCAGCTGGAGTTGCATGAAGACGTCAAGATTTACATTGAAGAGAACTACGAGCAAATCAACGTCCCAGTGCCCCAGTTTGGAGGGAGTGACCCTGCAGATATCATCCATGATTTCCAGCGAGTAAGGAGCTCTTTCTTGGGGCCTTTGGAGGCATAGTATGGGGCTGAGCTGGGTGTACTAGCACTGTCACTGTTGTCACATATGTCTATGATTATCTCATTACTGAGCTGTCCTCCTTCCCAAGGCCCTCTTTGAGTTTTTCCATCCCTTTTGACTCGCTTGGTAGGGAGGTCCTTGGACAAATTTGTTGTTTAAAACAGTTTCCTGTCTTCCCTGAATTGCCTCTTTTCACCCATTTCCGCAGCTGCATTTCATTGCAAAGGACTCAATTCAGTAATTTCTGTGCTTGAAATGCAGGGTCTGACAGCTTATCATGACATAACGCTGGATAAGTGCTACGTCATCGAGCTGAACACCACGATCGTGATGCCTCCTCGCAACCTGTGGGAGCTGCTGGTTAATGTGAAGGTACAGCTGCAATCCTACTTGTTTTGCATGCTTTCCTTGAGTTGGCTTGTGGGTGCCAGCTAGAAGCTCATGGGAAATCAAAACTGCTGTCTCTGAGGAAGTAAGCCTTGGCCATGGCAGAGCTGAGCCTTTGTGTGAAGAGAAGGCTTCAGCAGGTTTAGCTGAAATACTAATTTTGCAGACAGCACAGTAACACTGGCATGATGATCAGTCTGACCAGGGAGACACAGAGAAGTAACAGATTCCTTCCCACTGATGTTTACTGATTGTAGGAATCGAGGAAAAGAAAAAATTCCCTCCTTTCACTCTTCACATTTACTGCTGTTCCCCACTGTGGTTTGCCATTTGCAGAGCTTTCAGTGTCCCTTGAGGAGTAACAGTCCTTCAGCATCCACCCTTTTTGAGGATTAATCTGTGCTGCCCTCCCTGCTGTGCTGTGGGCTACAGCACCGGACTTGGGCTCATGCAGTTGTGCCCACAGCCAGCATTAATTTGGTTTAGTACCAGCAGTTTTGTTCAGTTCAGAAGCCTGTGCTGCTATTGCAGTGACTGAAAGCAGCCGTCTTAAAATAGAGTGCTATTTAATCTTAACAGCAGGAAAAAAGAGCAGGATTTTTCAGAGTGCAGAAGGTGGTGTCTGTCTCAGTCTTTTGATGGTAAAGCAAAGCACTGGGTTTCTTATCCCTTCCGTGAGGGTCTTTTTAAAAGAAAAGGGGGAAAAAAGCCCAGTCTAACTCTTGCTCTTTCTTAAATTCCCATTGCTCACTTGCTACATGCAGTGTGATGGAATTTGTAGGGGTTTAAGCTCAGAGGGAAACAGTTATGCCTGGAGAGCTGCCTGATCTCCGGTCCTTGTCAAGCTCCCAGTTTGTTTTCTAGCAGTCTTCACAACTTCATGCACTGTGACCATCTGGCAAATGTGCTGGGAACCCTGCTGGGGTACAACACACATTACTTACAACTCACTCCAAACCTGTCACAGCTTCTGACTGTGGCAGGTGACCAGTCCCTGGGGCAGAGGGAAACAGAAAAGTCAGGATTGGACAAGCTGACAAAAAATCTGAAGAGATTGGGAATGCTGGTCATATCCTGAAATAACAGATACAAACTCGTGGTCTATGAAAATGATGCATTGTCATGGAATTTAAAAAGGGGATAACAATACAATTAGAATGGTCTTATGTGTTTGAAGTGCCCAAAGCAGGTGTGGGTTTAAATAACTTCCTGATTATTGAGATGGGCAAATGTCCAGTCTTTCTGTGGAGGTTTTAGTGTGCACCTTGGAGACATTATTTGAAAGTGTTTAGCTTAGTGTTGAGCTCAGAAACAGTTTTTCACCATGAAGACTGTGGAACAGGTTGCCCAGGGAGGTTGTACTGTCTCACTGAAATCCTTGAAGGTTTTCAAGATCAGACAGGACAAAGCCCTGAGGTCTTTCTGCAGCTGAATTATGCTGTGAGCTTGTGGTCTTAATGGCCATAGGTGGGGCCTTCCTGGTCAGGTAGAGAGGTCAGATTCCTTCCTGCTGCAGGGACCTTCATGACCTGATGTCTTCCCTCACTGCTTCTGTTTGGATGCTGGGTGAGCTGTGTTGGTCCTTGGATTTTGAGACTTTTACCTTCTCTGCATCCCTGAATCCAGTCAAGTCCGTGATGAACGAGACTAATTTCCAGCTGAAAGTTTGGTTTTGGAGACATTCAGTGACTGCAGTCCTGTTTCTAGGGCCAAACCTCAGTCCAGCAAATAATGCTAGTGGTTTCCTCCAGCAGACTGGGGTGGCACAGGGAGTCAGTGAACCCCCTTTCCTCCTCGGCCAGCCTCGTGCCAGGGTGCCCCTTTGCAGTGTGGCTGCCATGTGCCCTGTGCCTGCCCTGTGTGAGCATTGCTGTGCCAGACCCCACTCAGGTCTTGGCCCTAATGTAGGTGTTACCAGGCCTCTTGCATCTGATTTTCTTGCCTGTAAATGGCAGCTCTGCTGCTTCTTGCAGGCTTTAATCTGTATAGGTGTGACAGTTGAATGAACAGTCACACCATCAGTATCTGAGATAAAAGGGTGGAGAGATGCTCCCCCTGTGCAGCAGCAGGAAGTTGGAGGTGACCCAGTTAAATGATGGACGATCCATGCCTTTTGCAGAACACAGTGCTTTAGCTTTCCTAAAACTCTTGGCAGAGAAATGAAGGTATTGTCCTTGTTGCACAGTCCTGTGATGGAGGAGTGATGATTCTCACTTATACAGTGGCACAAATAGCTGCCACTGCTATTTAAATCTGAAACAGTGAATAAACTGGTTTGTGTGCATGTGTCTGTCTCTAAGCCCCCTCGCCAGGTCAAGGATATGGCTAATCCTGAGCCTCAGCCCTGACTGCTACATGGCAGCTCCTGCCAGTAACTGTGCATATCACATGGCCTCTCCTGCATTCTTCCCCCAAGAATCAATAACTGAATTTCTTGCAAAAGTGTTGTGTTAATGTAGTACAAACTTCCACTAATAGCCTAATCCTCCAGTGTCAGAGGACAGCTTTTTTGGTCCGATAGGCTCTGCCAGCCCAGCAGCACAGTGCTAAGTTAAGATGATGTGTTTTCAGGTATGTCTCTATGGAGCTATCCAGTCCTGGGATGGAAACTGAAGGGGTGGTATCTGAAACGGTGCTGCTGTTGCTTGCTTTTCACCTTGATATATCACTTATATTGGCCCCCGGGTCTGACAGTTCTTTAATTTCTTTGTCTCTTCATAAGCAGAAGAAGTGAGTCTTTGCCTCATGGCCTAGTTAGCATCTAGTCTGCTCACAAGTGTCCCCTGACCCAAGCTGTACTTGTAACACAGCTCTTTGTTGCCACAGCAATGCCCAGGCATGCCAGATGCCCTAAGCACCTGGGAATCAGCTTGCA
>NW_008672230.1:45237-57315 GCF_000695815.1 Acanthisitta chloris | reverse complement strand
GAAAGAGGTGCCTTCCATCCCTGGGGTGCTCCCAGGTACCCCATTTTGTCTCTCCCCATTTTTTCCACCCCCTGGTGGCTTCCTGCCATGTTCCCCCACCAGGCACCCCACTCATGACCCCGGTCGTTTCAGTGACCTCTACCCCAGCAGTGGGGATGTCAGTGCCCCAGATGTTCCTGGGACAATAGAGTTGTGCCAAGAGCTCACTTTCCTCTGAATGTTATGTCCATGGTCCATCTCTAGACCCTATTCCTGTGGGCAGTAAGGACAGAAGATGATTGTGGCCATGCTGAATAGACCAGAAAGGAGGGGAGAATGTTGGAATCTGAGCAGGGCCGGTGATTTTGGTTTTTGCCTTTTGAAGTAATGTAAAATGCACATTTCAGTGGAGTTCCAGGCATTTTGGTTTAGCCTTGATCCCTCTCCAGATGGGTTTGTTGTGCTCTCAGAGTTACAGCTTTGTGCATTCTGTTTTAAAATTTGGGTTAGTTAATAACAGGGTTGATCCTACACTGACTTCATCCCCTACATGGACATTCTTTTTTTGGATCTAATCCGCTTTGTGTGTCCTGTGCCAGCAGCATGGGACAGTTTACTGCAAGGACAGGGAAGCATATTAACCAGCCTTGGTAAGTGGAGTCTGAGCCTCCTAACAGTGAATTTTCAGCAGTTTGGCTGTCCTTGGCACACTGTGTGAGACAGTTCTGTTTGAGGAGGAGATCATGGCAGTGCTTGTGCTTTATTTTGGTGGAAACTGTCATTTCAGAAAGGGACGTACCTGCCTCAGACATACATAATCCAGGAGGAGATGATTGCGACCGAGCATGTCAGTGACATGGAACAGCTTGGCTCCTTCATCTACCGCCTCTGCAGCGGCAAGGAGACCTACCGGCTGAAGCGACGCGGCGCGAGGAGACGTAAGAGCCTTGTCTTGTTCTGGCTCACTTTCCCCCCACATCTCAGCCTATTTCAGTTGTTACAGCCATGCTGTCCTCTTCAGGGCAAGGAGAGGGGTTTCCCTGTGGATGTAAGCTTTTTGAGGTGTTTCCCATCCAATTCATCTATCCCCAAATCCAGAATGATGCTGCTGCAGATGGGTGCTGGCTGCTGTGTTTCTGTCATCTACCAGCCTAATAGAAACATTGAGAAAATGGTTGCAGGAGCCAGCAATTCATTTACATGCGAGCTCCCGGGGCTGAACTAATAACAGGGCTGTTGGGAACAATTTGGAAAATTTCCCTAAAGGAGGCACCCGCTTCAGTGGCAGCTATTCAGAGCAGATTAGATCTGCAAATTGCCTGTAATTAATTAAGTTGCTAATAATATGGAGAAAGTTGTGAAGAGGGAACATTGGACTATCTTAAAATGATTTTATGGAAATCAGCAATATGTATCTTGTATACAAATGTTAGTATTGCTGCAAGAAAGGTGTTAATTTCAGTATTTTGTGTTTATTGTATTTGGTTTTAGATACTGGTGTACTTAAAGGCTCCCCTGAAACATGCAGCTATAGTTAGTTTGGGTTTGGATCTCTGGGGAAGCTGCAGGGTGCAGAGAGCATTTGGGTGCAGAAGTCACCATGGTGCTTTCCCAATGGGAGCTGCACTAATGTGCAGGAGCTCCTGGCATGGTCCTGGTTGGCATCAGGATATCACCAGGTTTGCTGTCAGAGGGGAGTAGCTGCCTGGCAGAGCTGTCCACGGTTGAGGTCCTGCAGGTTAAGGGCATGGGGAGGCATTACTTGTTCTCTTAGAGGTTGGGGCCATAGCAGGATCATTGCACAGAGGGATACAAACAGCCAGAGGGAAGTAGCTATTTTAAGCCCTCCTTGGCTGCATTCAGGGCTGTGCTCTGTAACAGCCAGTGACTTCTGCCAGTTTCTTGAGGCTTTCTGGTCTCGGAGATAACACTGAGATGCTGAAACCAGCTGTTTCCAGGCAACTCCCACAGTCCATGGCAGCTCCTACTTGAGGACTGTGGCCTAGACAACATGGTTATACTTCCAAAGACCTTTGCGTATGGGGTGTGTTGTTCCTGCATTTCAGTGTTCAGCAATTGCATCTCATCTGCTTTCCTTCCCTCCTCTGATCACTCCTTACAGATTGTAGTTTGTTTAATCTCCTCTTTCCTCTCTTTAAATCACTTCTAGGTATCAGTCGACGTGAGACTGGAAACTGCCATCGTATTCGTCACTTTGAAAACACTTTTGTGGTTGAAACTGTTATTTGCAAGAAGTCATGAAGCCACTCTCCAGATGTAACCTTCCTTGGCTTTGCTTGCACACACATGCACACATATGCTCTCAGCCCTCTCTTTAGACATGGTAATCTGGCTACTTTTTATACTTCCCCATGGCTTGTGCAGCTCTAACCTCTTGGGTCTGTTGTGGCCTCTTCTCTCCCTGCTACCTACCTGAGACATTTGCTGGGCTTAAATTTACACAGTGGTCAAGGATAACCTGGGAGTACATGCAGCTTCTTTCACACCACAGGATGGGAATCTCTCTTGGGAGCAGGTTTGGGTAGAAGGGGTGGATGAGATATAGGAGTACTGGAAATAGGTACTCGTTTCCTGGCTGAGCAGTTTCAGGCTGGAATAGTGTTCTGTGGCTTGGCACTGGGACAGAGGATGTATGCACAAGAAGAGGATTAGCATTTTGATACTGATGTAATGACCTAAAATTCATTACCAGATGCACTTAGGAAAAGAGTAGTGCTGAGGCTACAGAGGTGAATTGGAAAGCTCAGCAAAGGAAAGTTTTCTGCCCAAGCCATGCTGTGGTGGTCCCATCTTGCTTGCTGTGTGCTCTGTCCTTGAAGACCAGACTTTTCAAACATTTTCCCCAACATGTGCTGTTTCATGGCTCCTGAACTCACTTGTCACCACATCTGAAAGTGGCGTGGCCCAGCGTGACCCACTGAGCAATGCAGGGTGTCCTGATGTGTATTCAGGGTGGGCAGGAGGACAGGGCAAGGGGCAGTGAGGTGGGCTGGGAATGACACAGCATGTCCCTCTCTTCAGTCACAAAGCAGAGGGTGAAATGTAAGGCTGTGTTCTAATACACAGTTGCACTGCTGTGGATTCTGGACAGGTGTGCTATCACTTCACCTGAGTTAATTAGAGGTGTATCTTTGATGCAAGGTGCCAAAACTCCACTGCTGTGCCATCTACAGGCCACGGCTGCAGGAGGAGCCCCATGTCTGTCCTGGCCAGCTCTGCTCACTTGAGAGGATGAGTTATGTTCACATGGGTCTGTCTGCCTGAGATCCCATCTGTGTGTGGATGGGGTGCCATGCCTACATACAAAGTGGTGTCAGCAGCAGAACTGGTTGTTACTGGCAAGTGAAGAAGCAGATTTTTAAAATCTTTGTTTTCTAAGAGTGTGTATTCTTGTATAACTCCTCTGATGAAAGCTGTTTTGATAGTAATTACTGTAATCCAGCTGTGTATCACATTATCTGCAGGCACCATTGTAGTACAGATATTGATCCAAGGCAATATTCAGCTGATCAATATACTGCAGTGAAATTGTGTGAACAAAAATGCATTTCTATTGATCATCAGACAGAAGAATTGCAGAGTAATTAAATATTCTTCCCTCTGTTCCATAAATATAGTTAAAACTAATTAGGTTCTTGAAATGCAGGCAGTTTTTTGGCTTGAAAGAATGGGGTGAGTTTCAACTTGGCACATTCTTGTTAATTGGTTTCCAGCAAATCTGGATTTGTCCACCATCTGTTGAAATGAGCTTTTGTTTTAGAAGAGGAAGGATAAAATAAATGCAAGTACAATCATTAACTCAGAAGAACCAAATAAAAGTGAATATATTTTAAACTTTAAATAATAATACTATGAGTTCATTATGTGCAAACAAATCAGGATCTCAAAGTGGTCATGTAATGCAATAGGAATTAGTTTGTCCTTAGAGGCTGAGAATTAATTTTTTTATATAAACATAGTCAACTATAAACATTAAGTTTTAACAAGCAGAGGAGGACCCTGTTTTCATTCTGATTTAAGCTTCATGTAAAATTAAGAATCATGTGTACTTTCATGCAGGTTGGTAAGGAAAGTTTCCCACTGCCAGAGGGGTGGTTTGTTTCTAGCATTGTTGTTTTTCCAGTGATAACTTGCTGCTAGCCTCAACCTTTCATTGCCAAATGAATGACAAGAAATGGGTCAGAGAATTGGTTCACTTAATGGAAGTGCCACAAACTGGTAAATTTAAGCCCTGCGTTTCTCTCCATTTCTAGAAACCTAAGCCTGCACTCAGGTGAGCATACAGTCCTTTTTCCCCTTCCTTCTGATTCTGCATGAATTAACTGGTCATTGAATATGCTAACTCTGTGCAGTCCCGCAGCTGTAAGGACAAACCTTGGTTCTTTAAGGTGAACTAACGTGGTCAGTGTTTCATAGGACAAGAATGCAGTTGTCTAGAAAGAAAACCTAAGATGCTTTGTATATTTTGTCTGGTAGGACTCTTAATTCTTAGGAAAAACCCATGGGATAATAAAATCTTTTACCTCTGATATGTAAAGTGTGAGTTTGTTTGGAATGAAAAGCACATGCCCTCCACAAAGCTGTCACACCTGTGGGATGCAGCAGCTGGACTGCCCTGGAGGGTCCATCCCAGTGGCATCGTGGAGATGGGCAGTGGGAGGATGCTGCAGTGGGGAGGACCTTCCTGGTGATGATGGGAGAACTGTGTGAAGACATGGCTAAGCAGCCTCTTGGGGAGCCTGCCCATGCCTGCAGACTCTGTAGGACTTTTTCCCTGTCCTTGCACGTCCCTGGGATACCAAAGGGCAGCCTATGTGGGGAAGTTGTTGTCCAGCTGAAGTCTGTGAAGCAGCAAGATACCTCTGCTGCTTGGGTGGCTAGTGGGCATCTGATCTTTGTGTTCAGCCTTGCTTGTCCAAGCTGCTAGACTTGTACATAGAAACATGTCTGTGTGACCCAAGCCTGCTGTTGCCTTCTGGCTGGCTCTGCAGAGCAGGCCTTTGTGGGGCTTCCCTTCTCTCCTCACTGCACACAGCAATGGGGGTCCCTTAAGTGCTCTCCCAAGCTTTCTCTCCCCCTCTTTCATCCTTCTGGTAGGGAAGTGCCAGAATGTTTTTCCTGAACTTGACTGTTCCTCTTTCCACGATTAGTCTCTGGTCAGTCAGGGAGGAAGTTCATGTTTCGCTTGTTACAGTCATTTTTGCTGCATTTTACATTTAGCTTGTCAGTATCTGGATGCTCTTTGCATCACTGGGGTTCTGCTGCAGGGGGTGGCATCTTAGAAGAGCTGTGTTTACCAGAGCCTTTTCTGCCAGGCTGGTCCAGCCAGTTCTACCTCACAGCCTCCTCCTTCCATCAGTTCTCAGCTGAGGGAGCAACTCTGCACCACCCTATGAGGAACCTGACCCCTTCAGACATGCCTTTTGAAGGCTGAAATGCTGATATTAAGAATGTGACTGATGCATTTCAGTAAATCTAGTTACTAGCAAGTCAGCCACCTTGAGACTTGTCCACTACAAAGAAAAACAGCTTATACTGTGAAACTTTGTGTTTTCAAAATTTCACTCTTGGTTCAGTTTTTCATTTCCTGAGGCTGTATTTGTTGTCTCTTGCTCTTAGGAGACTAAAGTGAGTTGTACTTCCTAATCTTGCTCACACTCTGGCAGAAGGCTTCTTTATTTGATTGAACAGTGGCACCTACCAAGGCTTGGCTGTGAAGCCTGCTTTGGGAGGACTGTGGCAGAGATGCACCATAAAATCTTCCTCCTTCAAACCTTATAATTTTTCATGTCCCCAAATACTATCACAGAATCAGAAACATAGAATGGTTTGGTGCAACTTGCAAATTGCAACATGGCTAAGAGGCTGTTGTTTAGCTCTGCCAGACAATGCTCTGTAAGTCAATGTTTTGCTCTAACTTTAGGAGCATCCACTTGCAGGCTCTGGGGTTTTTTAAAAAATGTGCTGGAAACCTATTAACTTAGCAGCTGAGGGGAAGAAACTCAGTGTCTCCTCTAAAACATAAATGAACTGTTTATTTGTTACAAGTCTTCTACGCCTTCATTTACAGTCCAGTCCCATTCCATGAAGTGCATCTTGTTGATGAACACACATCAAGATGCCAGTGCATGTTTCTGGCCAGGCAGCAACTGTCAGTGGTCCTTACTGGGAATTGACTACAGCCCAACGTGGACAGCTCTCTGGTATATTAATGTTGGTTCCAAACTAATGAAAACCTGTCCTCTCTCTTATACATACTTATGTATGTGCGTTAGAATGTACAAGTTGTTTGCAAGCATTTTGCTGCTGTCATTCTGAATTCCACTCCCGACACTATAAGAGTAAGTATTGTGGATGCTGTCACAGCTTCACAGTGAAATAAAGGCATGGTTGGGCAGCTCTGCAATCAACAAAAATAGCTTCCCAGTTTAGTGTCCCAGGTAAATGCCCATTTCTTGCTTTTTTGCCAAGTAAAATTCATGATGGGGGCATTCATTTCCCAGTGAAATCACTGAGATGCTGTAGCTCCATTGGAGGGAATGTTTTCTGGATTAAATGAACAGAAAGCAGAGTGTGATGGGACAGAGTCTCTAACAGAGGAGTTCAGCTTCAGTGAATACTTTCAGCTAATAAAACAAATCATGGCCTAAAAAGGTGGGTGGAAACAGCTAAACTTCCTGATGTTAAGCTGAAGCATTTGTTTTAATATTTTAGTGATCAAGTTATTTCTTGTTTTGAAACAATTTTTACCTAAAAATGCCGAAATAAAATGGTCAGTAACATGGGAATAAACAAAACACTGTTCATTTGGTGTTAAAAGAAACATTTATGTTGACCAAAAGAGTGTCCAATTTTCCTTGCCAGCAGGGCCCAGTGAGACTGAAGAGGAAACTGGAGCTTGAAGTGGCATTTGAACCGTTCAACTTGTCATAATTAATTTAGGAGGCTCTGTTTCCTAGAGAGTAAGGACAGCCCTAGAGGATGCCTTTGAGTGCTCAGTTTAGGAGTTCACGCACACCTTAGTCTCCTAAGTTAGACAATATGAACACCCTTGTGTGCTAGATAATTTTTATGACTGGCATTTTTAAAACAAGACTGACTTTAGGACAGGGTGACACTGGCTGTTGCTTTTCCTGGCTGCTGTGTACACGACCCCCTTGTATGTTGTACACTTCTTCTCTACCTGAGGACTACACCTGCTTCCTCTGGAACTCAGCTGGCTCAGACTTCTTGTGTCTGCAGGTAAGGAGATAAGTGCTGAGCAGAAATGGGTGTCCATGTGTGCTGGCTTGTGGCTGTTTGCTTTTGATACCTCTTGTATTAAAGGAAAATCTCTTGACTTAGGTTGGAACTACCTCCACAGCAGCTTCATATGATCACTAAGTGATTTTCCTCATCCCCACAGTCTCTTTTAGCACAGTCCCTTTTCCTTGGGGTCCTCGCAGCTCACAAATGGGTCTCAGGGGATAGAGCTTTCCCCAGTAAGAAGAAGTGATGCAGCACATCCCAGAGCCTCAGCCCCTGCCCTGAGCCTGTCTGTCACTGGGCTGTCACTAATGGCCTGCTGGAGGCAATGGGAAGATGCTGCAGAGGTGATATAACATGCAAGGCAGCCCTGCCACTGGGGCTGATTGCATAGGCTTGGGCAGCTCTTGTGTAGGCAGGTCACATCAGAGGCTGGGCTGGAGCTGGGTGCAGCAGACAGCAAGAGCACATGGTGCAGGGGCTGCTTGACAATTACCAGCATACTTTACCTCCTTCTCTCTTATTAAAATCTTAGAAGAAATGGGTGGGTTGAAGAATCAAGAATCAGCTGTTTCCTTAAGTTTGCAGAGAAAATTTGCTCTGGAAATATTATTATTCATGGCGAATATGGAAGGTGTTTGTGCCAGCTCTAATTAACTGTTCTCGCTAGCACAACAATGTTCTCCAGTGAAAGCCAGTATGATACTCTATTCATTTGGATTAATTAATGTGAAAAGGCCAAGTATGTAATTTCATACTTGAACTTTTAGATCTGTGTATGAAATGAATTGAAATCACATTATGCAATGATTGAATATTTTCCTGGTCTGACTGGGGAAAGAAGTTTCAAAGAAGAAGACAACTTAATGTTGAACAAAACCTCTGAAATTAAAATTTGTCCTCTTTTCAAGAGATTTCTCTAGGATGTCACTCTGTTCCCCCAATTGTTATTCACGGAGTAACTTGTTCTCAGTAAAGTAACAGGAAAGGCTTTGGATCAGGCCCCATCTCATTTCTCCCTCTCCCTTCAGATGGTGATTATGTGGTTGCCACTGCTAGAACGGCAGTCAGTCATCGTGAGTCATTCTCCTTTCTCCAAAAGTGATTGTATGTATAACTCAAAGAAGCAGTTATAAGTTGCCTTGCTCCAGCACTGTAGATACACGGAGCTGCCATCTGAAAATGCCTCTGTGTCAGCAGTGTTGTCAGAGCAATACCTTCTGCACAGGCTTTGGGGGTTCAGCCTGCCCCTGGCCCCTAGGTGCCTTCCCCTGCAGTGTGGCTGGGTCCAACAGTGCTGAGGAGGTCTGGGAAGCACCTGTGGGCGAGTGGGCAGTGACAGCAATGCACATCACAAAGAAATTTGGCAAGCTGGATTTGAGAAATGAAAGATTTACAGCTCAGGGTTTTTGAATGTATAGTGGCCTTTATGGCAATTAAACCAGCAGCATTGTGTTAATGGTCTCTGTGGGGGTGGATTGGAAAATGCAGACCAACAGAGTTACCCTTTAGAGAAAAGCTTAGACCTGACACAGCTGTGGTTTTGGGTTTTGAGTGCTGAAAGTAGCAACTTGAGGCTGCATTTTATGACTTGACTGAGTTCAGTTTGGTCTCCAAATGGACTGATAATTTTGTAGGTCAAATATTTGGGAGCAGCCTGGGAGACTGATGTATTGCTGTTATACAAGCTAAGAATAAACACTGGAGGTCACTACAAAAGCATCCAAATACCCCCAAACAACAAACCCCAGGATGGAACAAACCATGCACAGACACCCACATCTACAGGCTGACTGCAATGAGCTGTGACTGGCTTTGCATGACCACCTGCAGCCCCAGCTCCTAGGGAAGGAAGCACGGGTGGCTGTGTGGATTGGCAGCCCCATTCTGCCAGCTTGCTCCTGTTGTAGGTTGTGCAGCTGATTGCTTTTGGTTTTGTAATGACTTTAGCAAGATCTTGGAGTGAGATAGGACTGTGAGACCAGCTGAAGGGAAAGGGAGCAGGGGGCTCAATGTGTTGGGCTGGATGCTGGCTCTAAATGTCAGAGAGCACTCCCCGTCCTTGGCCTTTCCCAGTGCTACTGAAGGTTTCCTGCATTTGCAGAGCTTTTATTATGTATTCCAGATGCCTCTTTGCCCCGAGCTGTGGCATGGTATGCACACAACTTGCCATAGGGCATATACCACAAAGGGTTGCAGCACAGAGCCTCTAAGGCTGCCCACTGGGGTATGGAGTGGTAACACGACCTCCTCCTTAAAAACCAGCAGCACACCCAGTTATTGAGCAATGCTGGAAAAATCCCACAGCACCACATGCAGCACCTGTTTGTGCACAGGTCCCTGTGATGTGAATGAGGCAGATGTGGAGCAGGAGGGTTCACCTGCTCCTCCTTCAGGCAATGAATGTGGCTGGGAACAGCAAGCAAGTGATTTCCCATTCCACTGCTGGCAGTAACTGTTTAAACATGTTGTGTTTTTTTGTTGGCAGGGTGGTTGTGAAAATGTCCTAGAGTTGGGGTCTGGGCCTGGGCAAACATGGTTAGCCCCAGGCAGGGACCTCCCTGGATGGCCACAGTGAATGGCAGCTGTTTTGGGGCAGAATGTAGTGTTTGCCTCTGTCATGCTGGATGGAGACTGTTGGGAATGAGTGCTGAGCCCCATTCAATGCCCCCACTCCTTGGCTGGCAGTGTGTTACCTTTCTGGCCCACCAGCTGCAGAGTAGGTCTTTGTCAAGTGTGTAGTTGTACTTTGGGGCCGACTGCCTGTTTGAAGGGTCACAGCTATCACCTCTGCTTGAGCCCAGGACCTAGGAAGGAAATGAGGGCCAATTAAACACATTCTGTTTCCTGCCCTATTTTGGTCACAGTTCTCCATTCAGCTGAAGACATCCAGGTCCCTGTCACTGGCAGGAGGGCTCCTCTCTTGTCAGCAGCAGTCTGGGGAAAAAGAATTGCCTGATCATAGTGCTTTGAGAAGTATTTTGCTGTATTTGGAAAGGAGGTGTTTGACACTCATCCACCTTTCAGAGAAAAAATGAATGCTACAGAAGTACTGACAGTCACCACATAGCTTGAGCCCCTCTGAAACATGAAGTAGGTTTGCAATAAGCCTTTTGGATCACCTCTCTCTGTGCTTTGTAACAGCTTTAAAAAAAAGCTGAAGTTAGGATATCATGGATAGAAATGCTTGCTCTTTCTCCCCGAGCCAGTATTTTAGTGTTAGCCCATGAAATGCATGAGGAAACAACAAGCAAACTCAAACTAAGTTGCCATTATAACAGCACGTACCAAATACCAAATGGCTGTTTGAAATGTTAAGTGGGGGGAGGAAGGCATGGCAATTTTCTAATGAGGTTTGCAAAGGAAATGCACTTTGCTTTCATTCAGTGCTTTTGATGAAGTTGCTTAATTGCACTAAAAGGTAAATATTTGGTATCAATCTCCTTGACAATTTGAGTTCATCTAGAGTAGCTGTTTCTGAAGCTCTGTCTCTGCTAGAGCAGTGTGTTGTGCTCACTCATATAGGGACGTGGTGGGTCTTCACACCTTCAGTTTGCTTTTTTCCCCAGATTTTTCATCAACAGAAAGTGCTCCACTATTTTTGCACTCTGCTGAGTGTATCCTGAACAGTTTGTATCCGGAGCAGTTTTGCCAAAACTTTGATAAGAGAAATTGAGACCTATGTGGTTCTGTCTACATCTGTGTTTAAAAGACATGTAAACATGAGTTGGGAGCTGGACTGTAAACTTAATGTGACTAGGAAGAATGTTGAAAATAAGACTCTTGGATATACGCAGTGGAGTTCTGGAAAAACAAATGCTTCATCTAAAAGCAAACAAAATAGTTTTCAGTGTGGGAGTCTGGTTGCTGTGCTGTGCAAGTTAAACAACTTGATAGACTGAAAGTTAGAATGGGTATATTTACCCACAGGATTGGATTTTTGATTGGCAAAAAGTGGGAGAGAGATTTGGGATGTCTTCTAAAGATGTTTTATGACAGATGTATATAGGCATCCCAAGGCAAGTGACACAGGCTAATTTGTGAGAGCAGTGACCCATAATAGTATGGAGTATAAAAATTATTTGAATGGTGTGATAATGTCCAGAAATGAAATCTGGGATAAGACACAGTGATACTGCTTGATTTCTGCCCTGTTGTTCCAAAACAAGGGAACATACTATTGTAGCCTCTGCATTTTGTGCTGCAAAGGAGAGGGATATCAAAGGTCTTGCTATTGAGCGTAGCGTTAAGTTTTGACTTCCATTGTAGCATGGAGTAGGTTACAAGTGCAAATGTGTCCAGCCCGTGGCTTTACACCCTCCCACTCCTGATAGCCTAAATGTGTTTGTTCTGAGGAATCATAAGACAAGGTGTGTCAGACTGTGAGTTTGAATAAAGTGTGAACTGGCTCCTTTCATGGGATTTAAGTGCGGTGGGGGATGGGTAGAAGCGAGACAGGCCCGGAGTGGCCCATCCCAGTTCAGTTCAGCACTGGGAGCTGGATGCAATACCACAGGGCATCTCAAATGGGAGTAAATACCCCTTGTCACACAGCAGGGTCCTGCTCCAAGGTCCCAGAAGGTCTGCACAGCCACAGGCAGGAGCGGCAGCAAGAGCTGAGCTCAGAGTGAAATGAAGTTCCTTACAGCTCAGGCTTTCTTTATCTTTTCACTGCTCACACAAAATGGCCTACATAACAAATTTATTATTAATACCCAGTTATTTTACTCTACATGAGGAACCAAACCTACCTGCAGGGTTTTTACTGCCTTGCCCACCTTGGTCTGTCAGAAGTCCCCGTCCTTTATTTCTGCCCCTTCCAACTGTGACGTT